>NC_134483.1:550923063-551049671 GCF_040206685.1 Ascaphus truei
GAGGTTACTTGCCTCTCTACACACTCAGCTCCTACCTCCTTCCCTTCCTGGTCTTGACTGCCCAATATGCTCCCCTGCACAACCTTCTATATCCTTCCTGCAAGGATCTTAGTGCCCTATTGGCTCCCTGGCATGAGGTGGTCTATCCTGGCACTCATGGGACTTGTATTCCCCTCCTCTGGCTGCTGGAGTTCGCCACCCATTCTCTCTAGCTGGGAAACGTTGCCCCAGACTGAGGTTACTCGATCGGGGGGCACTAGGAATTACAGCGGGGGTCACTACCCGCTTCTCTGCCTGTGGCCCTGCTGGCACACAGCTGGTCGCCATTTTGGCAACCATTGAGGCATGGCACCCACGTGGTACTATCCTCCGCCATCATGGTGGTTTTCTGGGAGGCACGATCCCCAGCATCCGCTTTGCTGATCTCTCACATGGGCACATTGGCGCTCAGCTGACTCTCCAGGTGGAGAGTGTCAGCTCCTGGGAGTACCTGATTCATTGGCATTCCTCTGGGGGTTAGGACCCGCTTCTCTGGCTGTGTCTTGTGGGACATTCAGCCCTCCACCCTCGGGGTGGAAGCAAGGCAGTGCAACCGGGTGGGACACCCCTCAGCCAGCATGGTGGCTTTCATGGGGGTACACTCTTCAGCATCAGTTCGGCTGATTTCTCCCAATGCCACGCTGGCGATCAGCTGACACTCTGAGGGTAGAGTGTCAGCTCTTGGGGCTACCTGGTTCACTGGCGCTCCCACAGGTTCGAGGACCCGCTTTTCTAACTGTGCCCCCGCTGACACACCATCTGGCACTACTGGGGTGGGCAGAAGGCAGGACACCTGGGTGGTGCCCTCCTCAGCCTGCAGGGAGGCCGTCAGTAAGGTGAGATACCCAGCATTAGATAGCCTGGTTACCCCCTCCCGTCACACTCGCATCTGTCCCTCCCACTGCAGGGTGACAGACGGGTCCCACAGTCCCTCATATCTGTCCCTCCCACTGCAGGGTGACACAGACAGGTCCCTCACATCTGTCCCTCCCACTGCAGGGTGTCACAGACAGAACTCACAGTCCCTCACATCTGTCCCTCCCACTGCAGGGTGACACAGACAGGTCCCTCACATCTGTCCCTCCCACTGCAGGGTGACACAGACAGGTCCCTCAAATCTGTCCCTCCCACTGCAGGGTGACACAAGCAGGAGGGACACGTATCCCACTGTATTCTTTTCTGTCCCTGCAGGGTGATATATACATCCCTCTCTCTCTCCCCCCATGTGTAGGATGATATTGCTGTGAAATACAAGTACAATATATTCCAGTAACTGCAGAGGTCACCACGGGGTGAGACGCTTCCACACGGACCAGAGACCATTCTTGGAGCATCTGACTAACTCACTGATCATGAACAAGGACAAAAAGCAGATGACTGAGATGATCTTGGATCACACCCTGGAGATGATCTACCTGCTGACCGGAGAGGTGAGAGCTGCTGGTGACTGTCAAAATGACACCACTCTTATCTCTCTCACTACAGCCGGGACCTGTCTCTGTTGATAACATATCTTCGTCTTCTGTTAATCTGTCTTTTGGTTTTATCTCAGGGCTCTGTCCTGGGACCTCTCCTTTTCTCTCTACACATTATCACTTGGTGACCTCATCAACTCTTTTGACCTTGGGTATCATCTCTATGCAGATATATCTAACCACCCCTTCCTTCACACCTGCAATCCAATTCCAAGTCTCAGATTGCCTTCTACGTGCTATCTTCTCGTGGATGGTCATCCACCACCTAAAATGTTATGTTTAAAACTGAGATCCTCACATTTCCTCCAAAACCTGAGCCTAATATCCCCTTTTTCCATCACCATAAATGGTACTACCATCTAACCTGTCTCCAAAGCGCGTTGCATCGGAGTGACATTTGACTCCTCCCTTTCCTTCTCCATTCACGATATGAATAAAATGTGTCACTTCTTCCTCTGTAATGTTGCCAAGATCTGTACTTTCCTCTGTCAGTCTTCTAAACTGTAATGCATGCCTGTGTCCTCTCCCGCCTTGATTATTGTAACATACTGCTAACTGGCCTCTCTACCGCTCAACTTTCTCCTTTGCAATCTATCCACAATTCTGCTGCCAGAATAATTTCCCTTTTACCCAAAACAGTCCCTGCTCACCTCCTCCTTAAATCCCTCTCCTGGCTTCCCATCAAATTTCAGATCATCTACAAATTTCTCCTTCTTACCTTCAAGGCTTTCCACTCATCCGCTCCTCCATACATATTGGCTTTTATATCTCGTTTTTTCCCTGCTAGTCTCCTGCGCTCTACCGGTTACTGTCTCCTCTCCGCACCTTTCACCTCTACTGCTCTCTCTCACCTTAAACCTTTTTTCCCTCACTGCCCCTTACCTATACACTCCGTATACGCCAAGCACCTTCTGTTCCCTGCTTTAAGTCAAACCTTAAAACTCGCCTCTTAAATGAAGCATTTCAATACCCTGGACTCAGGGGTACAGTCCCACACCCACAGTCTCTCATGCCAACCTTGTGGCCAAGCACTGCCATCTACTGCACTTATTCCCTCATCTGCTGTCTCTGTAAGTCTCCAAACATTCCAATTAGATAGTAAGATCCTGGGCCCACCCCCTATATAAAATGTATTATAAATCTCTGTGTTACCCATGCTCTGTTACACAGAACCAGAGTACAGGGGCTGCACCTACCCTATGTTACAACTGACCTTATTGTGATTTACCATTTTAGGGATGCCTTGTGGAAAAGATTCAAAGTAACTGTCCCTTCCAAGGATCTCTAATAACTACAGGTGCCTGTGGAACAGATGCACAAGGCAAACAAGAATAGCAAACGCCCAATATTACTCTTGATAATCTTCACCAAAATAGATTAAATCCAGCAAACTTCTGGAAGGTTCCCTGGAAGCAATATATTCCAGCCATTTTGCCATCAACAACCATCTAATATCAATGATGATATTACACTGACATTGCAGACGCATTCAACGAATACTTTGTGGGGTGTGCTTCTTCCCTGCTATCAAAGTGAGACCCTAATTACAATCATGAAGCTCAACCTGTGAAAACCCCCTATGTCTCCACCCCGAGAAGATGAGATTGCACAGGCGCTCCTAACATTAAAACTAAACAATCAGTGTGGACCTGACCTACTGCAATCAAAGTTCCTATGACTCCGTGCCCCAGTCATTGCCATACGACTTGCCTCCCTAATCAACTCTATTTTGTCTTCAGACCATTTCCCACAGACCTGGAAATCTGCCAGAGTTGTCACAATCTTCAAAAGTGGGGAAAACAACATTGTCTCCAAATACAGACCAATCTCTCTTCTCTCAATACTATCCAAAGTCATGGGGAAATGTGTCCACTATACCAAGACAAATTTCCTTAGCATTTCCAATCTGGATCTCGCCCCAAATACTCCATCGTAACTACGCTCTTAAAGGTTTGCCATGAGATCCAGTGTGGAATGGAACTGGGACAACTTACAGGTGCAATATTCCTAGATTTAGCAAAGGCTTTTGATACAGTTGATCATATGATTTTTTTAAGCTTCAGTACTCTGGAACAGGGGAACATGCGTGAAACTGTAAAAGTGTGTGGGGTCTCAGCAGTGAAAAATCACAGAAAGCAAGTAGCTTGAATAAAAAATAACTTGTAATGATTAAAGCGTATCAGTAAGGATGAACATAGATGCAACATGAGAGATTTATCACACAAGATCAGAGGTATTCCTATAACCATAGTCTCTTAAAAGGTATTTAAGGAAGAAAGGGGCGGTATCAATATTCCTGGATTAATAGAGTAAACTAGCCACTGTCTGTATGAGATATCCAAGTAATGAGCTACATGGTATAAAAGCATATCTATGTAAGGCACTGAGTGACAGTCTAAAGCCACATGTGGCACAAAGCAAGAGTCTAAAGCAGTGATTCTCAACCTTTTTTGTTTGGAGGAACCCTTGAAGTATTTGAAAAAATCTTGGGGAACCCCTATTTGGCTGACACATACTAGGCTCGACAGGGATCAGTCACAAAATTTCACACCTCACGAGCCACCTCTATTTCCCTATACCCATGTATTTCTCTCCCCTCCGTCTCACTAACTCTCCCCCCCTCCCGCCTCGCATGTATTTATCCCTTGCGTCTCACTCTTACTCCCTCTTTTCCTCACTCCTCCCGCCCCCCTCTCTTCTCTCACTCGCCCCTACCTTCCGTCAATTACCCCACTCTCACTCAAACCACCCTACAAAATACATACCAAAAAAAACCACCCCCGGGGGTGGGGGGGGTCTGCTTCAAGGAGCCCCAGGGTTCCACGGAATCACTGGTCAAAAGCCACGTGTGGCACAAAGCAAGAGTCACTACATGAAGTAAAGTATCCTGTAAGTGTATAAGACACAAACCATACAATGGGGCACAAAATACAGCACGGAAGGTACTTACCCAACTGAATTTGTTCAATCACGAATAAGTGTGAAACAATGTCCACCAGTCAGCGTGGTGCAGGGGGCCCATTTCCACATGAAACGAGACCCGTGGTACTTCCCTGAGTGTGCGTGGTAGAGGAAAAGTCTGTTTGCTCCAAAAGCTGTTTGTTGCGTATCTGTGCTCGTGCTCCGTTCCTGTGTGCCTCAGGATGTGACTGCAGAAGGGGAGCTCCGGCGGTGCTCCTTAAGTAGGCGACTTGATATCAGTCCGCGCCGACGTGTCTACGGCAGCCTCGTCTGGACCTGTCGTTGCCATGGAAACTCAAATGAAGCGCTGTCGTCAAGGTTGAGAAGTGCACTTTTATCTCTCCTTGCAGACCCAATTGTGTAGCAGAGGACAGAGATATATCCCTCTGAGGTCCTAATGGATGCGCACTCATTCAAACATCCGTGTGTAGGGAGTGAAAGAAGAGATAACATGTACAGTATTATATAGATTATCACATGCATGCATTGTGCCTGTGTTACATTATTCTGTAATAGCCTCAGAATATCACAAGTCCTGTAATTATTACATATTATGTGTAATGTGATGTTTGTACAATACATGATCTTTGGCACAGTTGGGTCAGTGAGTGTGGTGCAGTAAAGTCAGTGATACAATAGACAGAATTGGTGGGGAGGCCACTGAATAGATTACATGAGTATAGAGCTGGTGACACGAAATTTGTCCCTCTCACTGATAAGCAACAAATCTGCAGGAATATGACACTTATCCACGTGTCTCTTACTCTACACAGTGATATTTATTACTGTCTCTCTATATGTAGGATTGTATAGTTGTGAAGAAGCACGGTGAGCGTGTCACAGACAGCAGCAGTCCCTGTGTGCCTGAAGGATTCTGCAGGACCCAGAGACCCATCATGGATCATCCAACTAACTCCCTGATACATGAGAGAAGCAATGACAAGAAGCTGATGTCTGAGAAGATCCTGGAACTCACCAACAAGATCATTCACCTGCTGACCGGAGAGGTGAGGGCTGCAGGGCACTGTTACATTTTACCGTCTTTATGTCTTCATTCAGCCTGGTCTTGTACAAACTTTGTTCTATGTATCTGCATTTTCCTCTCTCCCTTGCTCACGTGACTTTCCATAAGTAAAAGATTCTTACAGGACCAGTTATTATATCTGGATACTGAGTGGGGGATTCTCTGTGTTTCAGGTGCCTATAAAGTGTGAAGATGTTGCTGTCTATTTCTCCATGGAGGAATGGGAGTATTTAGAAGGACACAGGGGATCTTACAAGGATGTGATGGAGAATAACCAGAACCTCAGCTCACTGGGTAAGAGGAGGTTTCTCTCATTGTAATAGGGATGTCAGTCCTGTGGGGATCCAGCAAACAGGAGCTCAAGTTACACTTTATTTTCTTTCTTCTTTGCAATTTTAATTAAAAAAATATCTCATGTGAGGTTTGTGTCAGGAACAAGAAACAAGTTACAGAGCAGGACAAGCAGAGGTTCAACTCTGTCACCAGCTGGTGCGTTTATAGATGGAACCTCAAGACTGGATATTTTTGAGGATATCTCTAACTCTGTCTGTATTTCTCTAATCTGTCTGTCACTGGGTTCTCCTGGTGTTATTCCACATACAGCTATAGCAGACGTTATTACACCATTAACGATAAAATACTGAGTTAAATAACGTGTTTTCAAAAGCACTACTTTGAAATAACGCATTGCGTTAATGGGTGCCATAACCTCTACACCTGTACCAGGCATGGATACCTTATATAAAAGGTAAGTTAACCACTTAGGTGCTTTGGCCTTCGCCAGTCACATACCGATTGCAATTAGAGACATGTATTTTATACTGTAACGGATGCTCGCCACAATCCGGACAAGACCGCAAGGCCGAGGTGGGAATTAGAAAAAAAATTACCTAGAGACGTGAGGTCGCATCCGGTGTGCAGGTTCATGGTAATGGATAGCCGTGTCACGGTAGTGGAGAATGTAGGAGGCAAGCCGAGGTTGAGGGTTGGAAAGATGCAGATCGTAGGGGTCACTTTAGCCGGGTTGTGGGTAGGAGAGAGCAGAATGGTTGAGAGTAAGCCGGGGTCGAGGATAGGAGGCAGCAGCGAAAGTCCAATGCAAACAAAGCAAGGCACGGCACAATGAGACTATGTAGGGTGCTTGCGATCAGCAAACGTCACAAGGTTTATTCCTGGTGGAGGGGCTGAGCCTAAACAGGAGGACCAGCGAATCAGATGCCGGATAGCTCCTGCAGGCAGGAGAGAATCTGGAACCAATCAAGCGACTGAACCTTGGCGGGGGCGGAGCCTACGATGGATCCTTGCATATTATCTGAAATGTTCAACTAGAAATGTTACATTATTTTAAGCTATTAATGAACTTCTTTACTCACAGTGAATTTCTTTCCAACAGATGGATCCATGAGCAGAAATACACCTGCAGGATGTCACACCCCTCTCTGCTCACCAGGTTGTGTAAATGACGATAACCGTGTCATTACAAGTGATCAAGGAGAAAATACCTTGAGGCAAAATAAATCAAGCAAAAGACTGAGAAACACTGTGACAATTATGGCTAAGGAATCAACTTCATGTGAAGAAGGAAATCTCACAGCCTCCCACACTGATACTCTCAGAGAACATACCGGGACAGAATTTGCAGCTACTCGTATTACGGAGTGTGACAAAGGAAACGCTAATGCACAGAAAACTTACAAGAACTTGTCAGTAATGAAGTATAAGTGCAGTGACTGTGGTAACAACTTTAAAAGTAAAAGTGCTTATACAATTCATCAAAGAACACACACCACAGTGAGGCGGCACAAGTGCTCTGAGTGTCACACATGCTTTTCTACTAAAGGACAGCTGGTTAGACATCAGATAATTCACACAGGAGAAAAGCAATTTGTTTGCTCTGAATGTAGAAAATGCTTTAGTAGTAAGGGCAGTCTTAATACTCACAGAAAGATCCACACAGGAGAAAAGCCATTTGTTTGCTCTGAATGTGGGAAATGTTTTAGGAGTAAGGATAATCTTAATATGCACAGGAAGATCCACACAGGAGAAAAGCCATTTGTTTGCTCTGAATGTGGGAAATGTTTTATCTCCAACTCACATCTTGTTCAACATTGGGCAATTCACTCAGGAGAGAAACCGTTTGTTTGCTCTGAATGTGGGAAATGCTTTAGTAGTAAGAATAGTCTTCATATGCACAGGAAGAGCCACACAGGAGAAAGACCATTTGTTTGCTCTGAATGTGGGAAATGTTATACCTCCAACTCACAGGTTGTTACACATCAGAGAACTCACACAGGAGAGAAACCGTTTGTTTGCCCTGAATGTGGGAAATGCTTTATGTATAAAGTCAGTCTTGTTAAACATCAGAGAATTCACACAGGGGAGAAGCATGTTTCTTTCTCAGATTCAAAAATAGATACAATGCTGCACACCAAAAATAGAAAATAATACCTACAGTTGCCGGTGCCCCTGGTTCAAGGAATACCTGTCTGGAAAATCCTGGATTATAGTCAAGTATATGATCCCAGGCACTGCGGATTTTCATATATTCAATTTATTCGACATAGAAACACACAACGTTTCGACCAGCTGCATGGTCTTTTTCATGTCATTCTACGAAGCTGGTCAAAATGTTGTGTGTTTCTATATCGAATAAATTGAATATATGAAAATCCGCAGTGCCTTGGATCATATTCTTTCTCCGATTGACCATTTGCTTACTCTAACATATTAATAAATAATAATAACTAGTATTTTATTGAAGCCTTGCACATAAAATAGCGATGTAAACAACAAAGGAAAGGGTGGGATTACAGAAATTGGAGAAAAAAATGAGGGCGGAGGCTACAGTGCCACCATTCGATTGTATATTGCAGTAATAGCGTGCTGATTTTACCGTCAAACAAAATACAATGTAATAAAAATGGTGGGGGGATATTGAGTATTGTAATCAATCTGGTACTTTCGGGGTTAATGTTGGTTAGAAATTATTTTAAAAATACAAGAAATTGTGTGTGACCGGTCAAGACCTTTAATGTGTCTGTGCTGAGCGACAAAGAGGGAGTAATTGGGGGCTATCATTGATGGCCCTGTAAAAGTGAAATGCTATGTAATAGCGTCCCTGCCACAGAAGGAAACACTGTGAAAGGATTGAATACGCAGCAGCAGCCGCCGTCCATAGCAACAGCAAGAAAGTAACATCAGTATTTACACAGATCCTAATCAAGAGCTAAAGAGAGTTTATACGTAATAAATGTACATGATACATAATCCAGAACATTACTTCTGTGTATACTGTCCCCAAGCAGCAAATCGACATCTCTTCAACAGTAAAGGTGTTAGAGTATGTAGCCCTGTTTCCCCCTAAACAAATCTACTGTGCTGCCCTTTACCTGTTGGCTCACAGGGGCCTAAGCCTCCGCCACGGGGAACCCGGGGTGATGTAATACAATACTCTTGGTGCAGCGCCTCCACCTGTGAGGGATCCCAGTGGGGTGGGAGGAGCCCCTCACAGGACCCAATCACAGTAATCGCACACACAGTATAAACTAGCAATAATCTTTACTGACAGGTATGTATATATTCTTAACGGTTCTACTATGTCTAATAGATACAACTACCCACACACCTCGCACGGCTGTAACCCACCACCGTGTCCCAAGTGTCCCACACCCAACCCCAATGTGTGACCTCACGGCCCGCTAGATAAAGTGTAGGAATAGTTGGTGCACTTTCTATATAGGTACCTGCCGAGTTCTCCAGGACCCGAGCGCGCCGATGTAGAGATCAAAGGGATCCGCCGATCCAACGAAATCCTCCGCGACGAGTCCGCCTCCGCATGGGGTGATGTCCCACCGTGAAGATAGTCTTTGTCTCAGCAAGGTTGGTCTGGTCCCAGACCACAGTTATCAGGGTCACGCAGTGTGCAGCTGTGTCCCTGAATTATAAATAGCTAACGGTGCAGGGTCCCTACCTATGGGCCTGTCCCTGTAGCAGCCACAATCTATTATAGTGAGTCGGGACCTTGGGAAACTCTGGCCTAGTGCAGAGGGTCACAGACCCCTGCACACACACCTCTTACCCCTATCTTGTCCCAGCACTGACTGAGCTTCCTTCCTCAGCGTGCAAAAAGTAACTCCTCCAGGAGATATGGCCGTGCAATTGGCTCCCTGGCGTCATTTGGTACTACTGCCCCAAAGTACTATGGGGCTTGCAGTCCCCGCGGAACCTATCCCTATGGGCTGCCGCGTGCACTGACTGCGCATGTGCAACCCTACAATGGCTGCCGTACACCTGCTTATGCGCGAGCCTCCGCGCGTGCGCGTGTACAACCCAACATGGTGGCGCCCTGCAAAGGGAGCCGCCGGCGAGCCTGCCGCCACCCAGAACAGCCCCTGCTGCAGCGGAGGTAAGGGGGTGAAACGGAAAACCGTGGGAACGGAGGGTACCTGGCTACAAGTATATAATAGCCAAATCCATTAGATCCCATGATGTATAATGCGCTGTGCAAATCAATCTCAGCTTATTGTGTTCACCTACACAGAATACTACTAGAGTAATATATAATATACACATGGTTGCAG
Source organism: Ascaphus truei (assembly GCF_040206685.1). Taxonomy (NCBI): domain Eukaryota; kingdom Metazoa; phylum Chordata; class Amphibia; order Anura; family Ascaphidae; genus Ascaphus; species Ascaphus truei. The sequence continues at coordinate 550,933,143 of NC_134483.1, forward strand.
TCATAGAAAAAAGATGAAGATCTATATTACCTCTATATATAAAGAGGAAGAACACCACCCAAAAATATCAATGACTGGAGAAAATCAACAGAGGGATAAGAAAAAGGTTGAGGGAAAGGGTAAAAGAGAGAACCATCAAGCTCCGGCAAACATTGAAATGTCCCAATAGAACTCTACTCGTCTGTATGTCAGGGGCACTATACGCAAATGTATCACACACATCATACACCAAAAGAAATCACCAAAAGCCAGTCATCCAGAAAAACATACTAATATAGATATATATGTAGCCCCGGTACCCCTTGGGCTCCCATTGACCCCACTCCTACCTTCGCTGCCGTTGCGAGGTGTGGGAGGTACTGCGGGGGTGGGGGGAGGGAGAGGCGAGAGCCTTGCCGTAGCTCCGTAACTGCGAGCACTCAGGGCGCCGACATATTGAATATCCGTGTGTATGCGCAGTGAGTAGAACATGCGCAGTTATCTATTGGGAGTTGCGGCGGCCATTGTCAAGTCGCGCATGCTACGGTGGGGCAAAATGAGACGGCGATTAGCTACATCAAGCTCAGCAGGGACTGCAGCCCCCAGAAGGCTTAGGGGTTTGGATACACGTGACGCCAGGAAGCCAATCGCGTGACCTGATGCCTCTGCACCTAGAGAGATACATTTTTGCGCGCTGAGCCCATGCCAGGCAGATGAAGCTGTGAGCAGGTTAGGGGAGGTTATAGTCCAGTTTACCCCCATAAGGCCCCAGATAATTACTATCATTACCCCAGCTTGTGGTTGTTTCAGGGACAGGCCCTAATTAAGGAACATGTCTCCTTAGTTATTTGTCTGAGTTAAGGGACACAGCTCATCTGCTGCTCAGCCCTGATCATTGTGGCTGGGACCAGACATCACTCAGGATAGAGGCTATCTGTCAGGAGGATTGCGCCATGCTGAGACTGCGGCCTGTGAACTGGGGACGGACCAGCCCCACGGTATAGACGGTACTGTGATATTATCCACGCCGGAATTCACCCCAAGCGTAAACGGGCGACACGTTGGATCAGACGCATCCCCTTCTGCTATTCTGCTGTACCCGGGTGCAGGAGCCCGGGGCAGGTACCTAATTCAGTGCACTAACACTTCACGGGATAGCGCTATCTCCAACACTTTGGGTGGGCCCGGACATAAGGGAAAGGGACATCAGGGAATTGGTGCCCAGCACCCAAGGTACTTTGAGGACACCCATGTTGGTATCCGGTGGGGTGAACTTCTATCTATATCTGTATAATTGAAAACGTATCTTAGCTGTGCTTATGGCCAATCTGATTGGTCCGTGGCCCGGCCGTGCCCCCGCACACCTCTCATTGGCATGCGTGGCTCGCTGACTACTCCTACCCATCTCCCACACTCTCAGAACAATCCAGCATCACTTTCCAGCCTCTCTGCAGAAAGCAGCCACCCCCCCAACACTCCCACCCTAATCCCTCACCCGAACCGCCACCTCACACACCCCCCTGCGCTGCTCCACAGGCACCACAAGATTGGGGGGTGGGGGGGACAGGCCAGTGATGGCCACGTCACGGCTGTCTGTCCCCTGGAGTGGCCAGACTTACCCCTCGCCGCGAGTTGTATGGGGGGGGGGGAGCAGGGCAGTGGTGGCTGCGGCGCCGGCCGGACTTACCCGCTCCCCTCACCCCCTGTCACCACTCCAGCCCCCCTCCCCTCCTGTCACCACTCCAGCCCCCCTGTCAACACTCCGACTGGCCGCACTTACCACAAAGAGCCCGCTCACCCCTCCCTCTCACCACTACTGTCGACCGCACTTACCCCACGCCACCATCGCCGCTGCCGTGGGACCTCCGAATGAGCCCACTCACACCCCCCTCCTGTTACCACTCTTGCCGCCCGCACTTACCCCCGTCAACACCCCGGCCGTCCGCACTTAGGCCACGCCAAACCTCCCCCCTAACCACTGCGGTATCAGCTTACTGCAGAAATCAGCACACCTCTGGAACCTTAGTTTGTATTTTCTATTGTCTCTTGGGGGAATTGGGGTCCCCCTGTGTTCCGTAGGCACCCCGCACATATTTATTTATACGCTTTTAAGTGCTGTCTATTTTGTATTTATTAGACCTCTCCCCCCACACACCCCCTCTCCACCCACATGACCCCCCCCTCTCCACCCACACCACCCCCCCCTCCACCCACACACCCAGTCACTACCTCACCCACCCACCCAGTCACTACCCCACCCACCCAGTCACTACCCCAAAGTCACTAAAGTCACTACCCCACCCCACCACTCCACCCACCCACTCACTACCCCACAAGTCACTACCCCACCCCCCAACCCACCCATTCACTACCCTACCACTCACCCACCCAACCCAATAACTACCCTGTCACTACCCCACCCCCCACCCACCCACCCACCCAGTCACTACCCCACCCACCCATCCACCCACTACCCCAACCCCCCCACAAACCCACCCAGTCACCATAAGTCACTACCCCACCCTCCCACGCACCCACCCAGTCACTGCCCCACCCCCCCACCCACACACAGTCACTACCCCACCCAAGTCACTACCCCACCAACCCACCCACCCAGTAACTACCCCACCCACCCAGTCAGTACCCCACCCATCCATCCACCCACTACCCCCCCACACACCCACCCAGTCACTGTCCCACCTCCCCAACCACACACACAGTCACTACCCCACCCAAGTCACTACCCCACTGTCCCACCCACCCAGTCACTAACTGTCACTACCCACCCACCCAGTCACTACCCCACCCACCCATCCACCCACTACCCCACCCACCCACAAACCCACCCAGTCACTACAAGTCACTACCCCACCCCCCCACGCACCCACCCAGTCACTGCCCCACCCCCCCACCCACACACAGTCACTACCCCACCAAAGTCACTACCCCACCAACTCACCCACCTAGTCACTACCCCACCCCCCCACCCACTACCCCACCAACCCACCCAGTCACTACCCCACCCTCCCCCACCCACCCAGTCACTACCCCACCCCCACCACCCACCCACCCAGTCACTAAAACCCACCCAGGGTTTTACCCCACCCACCCAGTCACTACCCCACCCTCCCCACACCCACCCAGTCACCACCCCTCCTGTCACCACTCCAGCCACCCGCACTTACCCCACACCGCCCTCGCCGCTGCGGAACCTCACAAAGTGGATGCTCCCCCCCCTGTCACCACTCTTGCCGCCCGCACTTACCCCCATCAACACTCCGGCCGCCTGCACTTAGGCCACGCCGAACCCCCCCCTAACCCATGCGGAATCAGCTTACTGCAGAAATCAGCAAATGTTCAACGTGGCACACCTCTCCCCCCACACACACCACCCTTCTCCCCCCACACCACCCCTCTCTCCAACCACACCCCCCCTCCACCCACCCAGTCATTACCCCACCTTCCCAGTCACTACCCCACCCACCCAGTCACTACCCCAAAATCACTACTCCACCCACCCAGTCACTACCCCACCCAGTCACTACCCCACCCCCCCAGTCACTAATCCAGTCACTACCCCACCCACCCAGTCATTACCCCACCCAGTCACTACCCCACCCCCCACCCACCCACCCAACCAGTCATAAAGTCACTACCCCAAACTACACCACCCACCCATCCACCCAGTCACTACCCCACCCCCCCACCTAGTCACTACCCCACGCCACCACCTACCCACCCAGTCACTACCCAAACCACCCAGTCACTATCCCACCCACCCAGTCACTACCCTACCCAGTCACTACCCCAACTCCCACCCACCCAGTCACTACCCCACTCACCCACCCAGTCACTACTCCACCCCCCGCCCACCCACACAATCACTACACCAAACCCACCCAGTCACTACCCCACCCCCCACCCACCCAGTCACTACCCCACCCCCCCCCACCCACCTACCCACCCAGTCACTACCCCACCCACCCCACCCCCAGGGGAGTGAGGATATAGGGAAGTACCTCTGGGTCCCTTTGGATCAGTGGGAACGGGCTTGAGAAAGAGGTTAGTACCTCGAAACGGTCCTTGCCCCCCTTACATACCCTCCTCCTTTTAGTGTGTTTCCGTAGTGTGTTGTCACCTTCTCTCCCTTTCCCACGCCCCTTCCCTAAGACTCTGTTTCCAATGTGATGTGCAACTCCAAGTCATTTGTTCCTTGTGTTCTCATTAAAACTTATTGCATATTTCTGACATACTCTTGTAGTAGAGTTTTTCTTTATAGATAGTGCGTGCTGGGACACCTTTGTATATTTTATATATGAACTTCTATATATGTTAATATGTATATTACTGTGTGGTACAGAGTACCAAGGTTATCTTTTATAGTAAAGGTTGCTGGCATATATTGTGTGCGTGCATTATTATTATTGTTCCTGTAAGAGGACCATCCCACCCTGTTGGGATCCCTTACAGGTGGAGGCGCTGTATCAGAAGAATCAGGTAACCCCAGGCTCCCAGCGGCGGATGTTCAGGGCTTCTGTGAGCCTATCAGGTAACGCACCACACATGGTAACACAGGTGTATTCCCACACATGGTTCCTATCTGTGATTGCAGGGGGGGGGTGTTACATATACATATGTTATCTCGTCGGTATCCGACGGTCCGTTTTCAGTCGAACGGCTTATCCGACACCGCATAATCCAGTCCGCTGGATGCATTATCCGACATCGGAACCGCTTATCCGACGCAATGCGGCTCATATTAATAGAGGGAAAGCCATTGCTCCTACCCATCTGATGGATGTGCAGGTTGCCCCTATATGTTGACGCATAATATAGTATAGGGAAGCTTTTATTGGACATATAATTTAATTTTTTAAACTGTATTCTGTATTTCTTTGTTTCCTTGGTGTGCTAGGCTAGTAATACACTTGCCCAGCCTCTATGTTAAGGGATCCAGGTTTAGCTGGTTCCACGAGGGGGTTGAGAACTATGGGTATTGGGGAATGGGCAATCCTACCTGGGAGACATTAGTCTGATAAGCGGAGCCATTGTCTGCCCCAGACAGCGAGGCACCTATCTCAGGGAGAGATAGCAAGCCGGCACTATCCTTCTAATGAGCTACATGGTATAAAAGCATATCTATGTAAGGCACTGAGTGACAGTCTAAAGCCACGTGTGGCACAAAGCAAGAGTCACTACGTGAAGTAAAGTATCCTGTAAGTGTATACGACAAGAACCTCAGCTCACTGGGTAAGAGGAGGTTTCTCTCATTGTATATATGTATGTATGTATGTATATATGTCTTTATTTATATAGTTTCTCAAACAATCCAGGGGGAGCATATAGGGAAAGAAAAAACAGAAAACACACAATTAAGTGCAGATGTATGGGAAATTGATTAATAAAGCATGTGATGGTTTCTTGGCTCGTATGTCTTGTCTACTCACAGGATATCAGTGAATAAAAAGCAGTTTGCAGATAGGGCTGCTACCCATATGGAATAGTATGGTCAGGATCCCCCTCAGAGGCTTATTCAGCGATGGAGTATGATATATGTAGGATGAGAAAGAGAACGACATAGTGCGATCAGACTGATATAAGTTTCTTTATGTAAAAAAAGGGGTATAAAAATGCGCATTTACAATGTGCCAATATAAAACAAGCATGTATCACACAAATGGTGAAATTGAAGGTTCGCCGTGCTGCTCACCACCTCCCTTGGGTTTGGCTGGCTTCCACTGCTCAAAATCCTGTGTTGGAACTCCCCTCCTTGCGCCCGTCAGAGAGTGTGACGTCACGGCTTCAGGGCTGGTGGGCTACGGATCGCCTCCAAGATCAAAATAGGTCCACTCAACGCGTTTCGCCCAGTTAGCAAGAACTGTTGTCAGCTTCGTAATGAACATAGCGTTTCACATTAGTAATACACGTGACAATCATATAAAAAAAAAATAACTACAAATAACAGATCATGGGAATAAGTGCTTCAGACATAAAAGTAACATTAGGAAGAGGAGTCCCTGCTCCGAGGAGCTTACAATCTAATTGGTAGGTAGGGGGAACGTACAGAGACAGTAGGAGGGAGTTCTGGTAAGTGCGACTGCAGGGGGCCAAGCTTTATGTATCAGGTGTATAGTATTAGCCACGGTGCTACTCATATGCTTTAAGCAAGTGTTTCTTAAGGTGGGTCTTAAAGGTGGATAGAGAGGGTACTTGTCGGGTACTGAGGGGAAGGGCATTCCAGAGGTGTGGGGCAGTCAGTGAGAAAGGTTTAAGGCGTGTAAGTTCAAAAATTGTCAGTTTTGGTCCCTTCAGGGACTGAAAAGGTTAAAGCAATATGTGCCAGCGTTTTTCTTCTCAGGGACTAAAATGGTTAAATATTTTAGCTTCGTTAAAATTTTAGACCAGCTGTCTCAATAGGTCTTACCAGCCTTATGTGACCCCATTGATAGCTGTTGACCCCTATCCCTATTTCCAGCAGTAAAATGTTTAAGTTGCCCAGGGAAGGCATTTCCAGATGGTATATGTAATTTTAGATGTGTAATCTATATGTGGGAACTCAGTTTGTAACAATGTTTTTTTCTTCTTGCCTTTCTGTATATAATACCGCCCCATCCAATTATTAAACAGAAGTGAGAAATCAGCCACATTGTGTGTCTCTGAATTCTTGCCTCTCCGGGCTCGCACTATCATATCTGAGACCAAAAGAATATAGCGGTGCCGTGATGAAAGATCCCCGGGTAGAGTTAAGGTTTCCTGCCCTAGGTCTGACCAGGTGGATCGGACCTAACAACATGGTGTCAGAAGTGAGAATCGCACAGAAAGGGTGAGTAAAACTTATTTTATTGTTTCTCACCTTTCCTCTGCGAATCTAAAGAATCTAAATTTTATTGGGTAGAAGAATCGAGGGTTAAAATCCCTGATTTATATAACAAAGGGTTGGAGTCCCTGTTGTTTAATTGAAACGGGCTGTATATGGTGTCTCGGATATGATGGTAATTTAGGTTAAGATAAGAATTGCATATTATTACATACGCATAAAGTGTTAAGATTTATTTTCTGTATAAATTTATTATGGGCACGTCTGGAGGTAAGTCAGATGTTATTAAGTATAAAACTAACCTTATTGTATGTTGTTAAGATAAAATTCCTTTATAAGTTGTTTATGGGATTATAAGTATATGAAGAAATGTGCTGTAGTTTGAGTTAAAATTACCCTTATGGATGGAAAGTGTTGCCAACTGAAATTTTTACCATTTTTAAAATGTATATCCCCTGCCCCTATGCTATCGGGACAATAATTACCTCCATATGTTACCCCCATTTACCCCAGTGTCCCCGTTCTCAAACCTCCTGAGCCCCTTAACCCTTTCTGGGTCACAGGCACTGAGGCATTCTTCAACTAAGAAGTTTTTATGACTTCTCTAAGAACCCGACTGAACAGCCCCCTGGACCACTCACTATTGAAATGCCTTTTACGCAGAGGAGGGGGATGAGATTTACCCTAGGCAGAATTAACCTCTGTCAGGGACTTTTCATGGGACAGGGAACAGTCCAGGGGACGAATACAGTATGGCACAGGGATATACAAGTCCCTCAATTAACACTCAGGCACAGCAACAAAGCTAGGAAAATAAAATATATTTCTTTTGACAATCTGTCCCCCTCAGTTAGGCAAAGAGTTATGTTGAAGAAAAGGAGAGTGTCGCGGAAATAAGATAACTCCAAATTATATTAATTACAAGGAAAATGAAGGGACTGTATCTAAATATGTAAAAATCAGCTCTGTCCATCTCGCAGTTGCCTGCATGTATAAGCAGCTCTAGCCCCCACCTTTTTTTTCTCTTCAGTGATTGTTACACAGGAAAGGCATAGGAATGTTAATTAAAGTGATAGGAGACAGAGATCGTGAAAAAAAAAAAGACAAGAATTAGAAAGTTGAAATAATAAGATTTTGTTTTATAGGACAAGTTACAGAGATGGTTTCCTTTTTGTTAAAATGTTGTTAGTAAGTCAGCAGAGCTCTTAGGAGAGATAAAGACAGAAAATATAATTTTTCCAATCTAATTTTAAGACATGCAAACCCAAATTATTTGTGCCAGATTAATAGAGTATGCGTGCATATTGAGTTGAATTAATAATATTTTCCCATCTGGATTGAAAAGTTTAAGGAGTTTTATGTATTGCAAAATTTCAGCGAGGGATATATTAGTAGATATAAGGTTTCTTTTCTCTTAGAATGTTTTATTACATTTTCAGGCATGAATATAATAAAAAGGTTGATTGTATGAATAATCCCTGTGTGCTTGTAAGAATCTGAGTGAATTCTATCCATGTGAAAGTTTATGTGCATTGAATAATAGGAATGTCGGTTTATTGTTTGTATATAAAATTACTATCCAGGAACGTGCAAGTGCTTCTAAAAGAGAATATAATTAATTGCTCATGTTGAAATTTAATTTTTAAAGGTGTACACCCACTATAATTTAAACTAATTAACACTGGGCAAAGGAGAGTATGGGAATCTGTGGAAAGAAGCAGGAGGGAAAAAAATGGGTATAGGCGGAAAAGATTATTTGAACTTTTCTATTTTTATAATCAGCCCAGTTACTGGTAGAATTTAAAAGTTTATTCATTCTGGCCAGATGAATGACATTTTAAACCCAGGAGATTTTTTTTTCTCTTTTAATTTTCCCTCTGCTAAAGTCTAGATAACCACACCGTCTCCAGTTTAAGGAATGTGCAGCTACATTCCAAAAGAATAAGAAAAGAGAAGGACATTTTTATTTATTTAGTTTGCAGGATCAAACTATTTTGTTTTCTTATTTATTAGAATAAGTGAGAAATATGTGTTTTCTTGTTGTTTTTGTAAAAGCTGGTTGAATGTGTATGAGAGAAGTGTAAAATTCTGTTTGTTTTGTGTCTGTTCTCTGTGTTCTTTTGGTGTGTAACCAGTAACTATAAACTGTTTAAAGTATACGTTAAGCCTATAATTTTCTGTTTAACAAAAATCCAGTTTTAATTTTTGAATATCAGTAAAACTTATCCTGTATCGGGCTGTGTGAGGAGCTTCATATTTTAAGCTGTCCCAAATTGTATTGCAGTGTATGTTAAACTCCAGTAATTAACAGGTTTTTTATTTTTTCTGTTCCGAGGTTTTGGCAGGATGCCCAGAAAGTTATTTCAGCTTGTTATATGGCCAAACAGTTGTAAACTGACTAATGTAGAGTTCTATATGGAATTCTGTTTCTGCAAAGTTGATCAAATATGTAATATTTTATAACTTTTAACTATTTTTTTTTCTTTCCAAATGTGTCCCACCTTTAAATCTGTGTCTATAAGTTTTTTATGCTACAGGTTGTTCTTTCAGCAAACCAGATGTTATTTTGTGTTTTAAAAGTTTCTGTCAGAAGACTATAGCAGATTATATTTATATTCAGTAAGGTTTTGAGATTTTTTAATGTAAAATTTTATACCCAAAGGTTTCAGGTAGTTTTGCTATACATCAAGCATCTATATTTAAGCCATTAAGGTTATGTTTTAAATGCTGTTATCTTTTGTGTGATATTGTTCACATGCAATAAGATGTGAACAAAAGGAAGGGTATTATTGCTGTTTTGTCTATCAGAAAGAAACTTTTCTAATGGGTAGACCAATGGTCACCCCAGCTACCTTATAGATTTAATGTTATATGATTATGCTCTAAACAGACGATTTTAATCAGCGTCTATCGTGTGAAACTAATTCAATTGTTTGAATGTCTCATGTCCAGGTGCAGTCCTTCCAATAAGATGAAGATAAAGGTGATGCAAAAGTGCTTTTTATCTAAAGTGGAGAGGCCCATTCCAGATTCTACTCCGTCAGAGTATTTTTCCTGGATCCATGTTACACAAGTGCACCCACAGACGCTTCAAATTAAACCTCAACACAGGAGGGAAGGCCTAAAGACAGCTATTTTCAGTTGGTGTTTTGGATCATAATAAAACCCAGCACAAACCAACGAGGGAGAAAAGTTCATAGGCAGAAATCTGGACCTCAGTATATGAACTTTGAACTTTTTAATATTTTTTTTACAGGTTTTATTATTTTAATTACAATATTTATTCTATTAGGTTTATATAAGTGGTATCCAAATGAGGGCAATAAGGTAGTAACAGATATAGCTTGTTTAGCTATAATTTTTCTGTATGGGTTTTTATTATTCTGCATATAACATATATGCACACCTATTTGTTATATAATGGAATCCTGGTAAACAAAGCCTATATCTTACGTGCAATGTAACCCAATGTACTATCCATACCCAATAGGTTGCACCCCAGGAACACGAGAGTTATATTTAACCCCTTGGAAAAAGACAATATGTTATAACATATTTGTAGAACTATATATATAAGAAATTGGTTACGAAGGGAGTAGAAATACAAGTTTTCTTTAGGGAGGTTATTGACTGTGATAGAAGGATATATAGAGTATTATGTGAAAAGCAAAAGAATGGGACGTCGCTCAAACCATAATGTCAAATAGTGTAAAGAAAACCTGGTGCACGGGGAAATGGCAATAATATAACGAAAAAAAGAGACAGAGGTCACTAAAGTCCCCTATTAATTGCACTCAAGGCAGAAACAAATTAAATAACTAAAAGATATAAATATCCTCAGTATGGACTTAAAATCCTAGATGAAATGAAATGAATGCTAAAGGATACAATATCCACTGAAAGACTAATGTCCGAAAGAAAATAAACATAATCCATAAAAGGACCATATATGTCCACAGAGAATGTCTAATGGCCTATAGTATAACAATGACATCCACTAATAAAATCCCAAAAAATAAAAAAACTTTAATAAACCATATATAACGCCAAAAAGCAAGTGACATAAAAATAAAACAATATGTGATGTTAAAATACCCCTGTAGGGGAGCGGGTGGGAGAGGGGTAGCAACAAATAAGGTAGGGGATACAATATCAATTCTAATGTATAGTACATATATCATAGAATCGCTAATGTTGCTACCAAAGCTATTAACCTCTGTGGGTAGGTCAAGGTGAGCACTTGAACAGTAAGGAGCCTAAGTAGGTAGGTATGCAGTGATCTAGTTGTCAGGTAACATATGTGTATAAATAGTAGTAAGCCCTGGGGGGGCGTATAAGTGACTGCAATCCCCAGTCAAAAGCTCCTGATGTGCCCAAAGAGATAAGCAACATTAGTGGCAGACAAACACATTCATACGACCATGCTCCTTATGTTCCTGTGTTCAACCGGACCAAAATAGCTCCCAACAGATGCTGCTCAGCTCCACGAGGACTCCCGCTCTCAAACGCCCACAAGTGACGACACACCCCGACGCGCGTTTCGTGTAATGCTTCATCCTCCCCCCTTGATGAAGTGTGAAGCATCACATAAAACGCGCGTCGGGTGTGATGTTACTTGTGGGCATCTGAGAGCGGTAGTCCTTGTGGAGCTTATCTCTTTGGGCACATCAGGAGCTTTTGACTGGGGATTGCAGTCACTTATACCCCCCCAGGGCTGACTACTATTTATACACATGTTACCTGACGACTAGATCACTGCATACCAACTTACTAGCAAACAATATATGTCATGAATCGTAGAGCGGACAGAGTGCAAACGCAGATAACAGATATCAAACAGTAAACAAGAAATCATGAATTGTGCAAGAGCAAAGTGCATATGTAGACATCTGTTATCAAACAGTTAATGAAATTGAGCAAACCCCTGTCCTCTGTTCCTCGTGCCCTGTGGAGTGCTTGGGACTGAACTTGCTGAATTCACTGCTATAAATAGTAAGTAGAATAGCCGTCCCTCATATTCTGGTTGGTGACGTCACTAACAGGGTCCTCATCCGTGAGCCGTCGACGTGCCATGTCTAAAGCGCGCATGTGCAGACTCCTCTCCTTCCCTGCTCGTGAGGAGTATAACTGCGCATGCGTGGGATCCCGTTATGGCTGTCCTGTATGGGGTAGCGTGCAGCAGCGTCTCTGGAGCCTATGAAGACGTGATCCTGCTGCTGGTCGCACACTGCGCATGCGCGAGGTCCCGATTCCAAAGTACATGCTTGTGTGACTTCTATGCAGACTGTCAGGATGCCATGCTCGAGTTAATGCCGATGGCACCTAAAGTTCTGCATAAATACACTGGATGCTCCTGTAGAGACTCACAAACCAGAGATAGAAGGCAAATGTAAATATTAAGGCAGTTATAGGCAACTAAGGTATACACCTAAATTGCTACAGATGAACAGACAGCCCCCTACTATAAAGAGACCAAATAAGAGATAAAAATAAGGCTAAAAATGACATCCGCACCTAAGCACCACAGACGAGTCCAGACACCTCAAGGGTGTGGCAATGTACAAGAATCCCCAGCACACCCGCTGACAAGGGTCTGATTAGAGGTAGGTAGAGACTCCTAAGATGACAGGATGGATCACAAATAGAGCATTGACCCTAACAGCACCTGACCCATAATCCAAGAACAATGAGCAACGATAGCGTATCGACTATTGGTCCAGGTCTGGTGGGGAGGGTGTACGGCAGGAACTGCGAGGGTTAATAGGAGGGACAAACGGCACCTTATGGGGTGAAGCAATTACCCAATAAAATCAAAAGTAGCAACTAAGGTCTAATTCTTTATTGATGCCTCTGGGGTTAACAGTGTCCATGCGCCTTATCCATTGTGTTTCTTTCTGTAATAAGGACCTCTGAAGGTCCCCACCACGCCTCTTTCTCCCCACACCATCTATGACCTGGTACCTCAATTGGCTCACATTGTGCCCAGCTTGTGTGAAGTGATGGGCTACCGGAGCATCAGGGTCACCCATACGGATGGCCAATCTAGAATGCGAGAGGAACCCAAAAGGTTTGATTGGACCTTTGGTCTTGGAAATTGGATAGGTGCAGGTTTATTAGTTTGTGTGTATATGTTAATCCAAATGGCTAAATGTATAATCAGTTCTATTTTTGCCAAAAAGGATGCTTCTAGCTCTAAAGCTATGTATATGTCTCCCACAATGAGAGAGAGAGGTACCAATACTCTTGGTACTCGTAAACCACCCATATATTCATCTCTGATTATCAAACGAGATACCTAAAAGAGATACGTTTCTGCATTCCCACGGTCTCTTGGAGGTTTCTCCCTTGGAGTTTTTCCTCTCCTGAGTGGTGCGCAGAAGAATAAATGGGCCTGGTCAATTGGATTGTTCTTCCAGAACAAAAGGAGGGCATGTAAGGTTAAAAATTGTATCTGTCAGTTTTGTTCCCTTCAGGGACTGAAAAAGTTAAAGCAATATGTGCCAGCTTTATTCTTCTCAGGGACTAAAATGGTTAAATATTTAAGCTTCGTTAAAGTTTTAGACCAGCTGTTTTAGAATGTCTTACATGAGAAATAAGACCACCAACCTTATGTGACTCCATTGATAGCTGTTGACCTTTATCCCTGTTTCCAGCAGTAAAATGTTTAAGTTGCCCAGGGAAGGCATTTCCAGATGGTATATGTGTGAGGATTCGGGGATTGCGTCCCTTGCGGCGCGGTTCCTCCTCTTTACATAAAAGTACTGCAGCGGCTGCTGCCTCCGATCTTCCCCCCGCTGGTGCACGCACCCCCGCTCTGTTTACAGAGCGCGTGCGCACCCGCTCCTCTTCTACCAGGTCACAGACCTTAGCTCCGCCCCCTCAGTCACACCGCACCTCCGCTGCGCGCGGCATGCACGCGTGACGTCGCGCAACGAGCCCCAGCTGCGAGTCAAGATTGCTGTGAGCCCTTGTCTCCTGCAGCCTATCCTTTGCATCTGCAGAGGCTCCGCCTCCACTCCGCCCCCTCTCCTACTGGTTCCTGTCTCCTATAAGAAACTTCCTCTTCCTGTCATACCTTGCTGAACATAACCTTGTGTAGCCTTTGCGTGTGCCTGTCTTGTCCAGCCCAGTCTTGTCTTGTTCTCTGCAGTTAACCTCTCGTGTACCGACCTGGCTTTGCATTTGGATTCTCTCTGGCTCTGGATCCCTGGCTTACGGATAACGACGACGAATACCTCTCCAACCCCAGACCACAGGCTTACGGACTCCAACTACGTGTACCTCTCCAACCCACGGACCCCGGCAAGTATTGGATTAACCCTTTCTACATACCCAGACCCAGCAACGCTACAAAACACCTTCTGGGCTCGCCCCCGCTACTGTGGGTGTGTGGCACAGTCCTTCCCACCTCAGTGCCGGGGTCAGGTCTTGTTTGTGGACTCGCGCAAGCGTTACAGTATGTTCAGCCCAACAAACATTGAGCCCCCTGAGGTGGGCCAAACCACAACTGTTGCTACTCTAGTGGGAAACATACCCCAGGAACCACGTCTTCCGTCACCCAATCAGTATGCGGGTGAACCTCTAGAATGCCGAGGCTTTCTAAACCAATGTGATGTCCACTTTGAATTAACCCCTTCTCGCTTCTCTACTGATAGGTCTAAAGTGGCTTATATCTATTCATTGTTAACCGGAGATGCACTGGCCTGGGCAAATCCTATCTGGGAGTTAATGCCTGAACTCACGCAGAACTTTATTTCTTTCAAAAAAAGGTTTCAGCAGGTTTTTGACACTCCTGGCCTCAAGGCGACTGCGGCCTCTTCTCTTTTTCATATCACCCAGGGCCACTGGACCGTCGCGAAGTACGCTCTTAAATTTCGGATTATTGCAGCGGAAACCGGTTGGAACAACGAGGCTTTAACTGCAGCCTTCTGGCATGGCCTCTCTGACTCCGTGAAAGATCAATTGGCTGCATGTGAAAGACCCACTGCCCTGGAGGATCTGATCTCTACATGTATACGGGTGGATCAATGCCTCCAAGAGAGACGAAGTGAACGCCGGATTACACGTATGCCGGTACCTATACCTATCTATCCTACTCTCTCTCCTTCTTTTGTTCCAGTTCCTGAAGCACCAGACCCCATGCCGCTGGGTACTCACCATTTGTCCTTTACAGAAAAACAGCGCCGGAGAAGCGAGGGGCTATGTCTTTATTGTGGCCTAGCTGGTCATTTGGCGTACCGCTGTCCTACGCGTCCAGGGGAACACCAGCGGCCTATAAGGTATGATGGAGTTGCTTTGGATACCATATCTTCTTGTTCCTCTTCCAAGGAGAGTATGCCAAAAAGGATCCTTCTACCTATCATAATGGAGGGTACGGACTTTCATATTTCTGCACTTGCCTTCATCGACTCTGGGTCTGGAGGAAATTTCGTGGACCAGAATTTTGCAATAAAACACCGGATCCCACTGCTTAGGAAGTCCACTCCCATAGGACTCGAAGCGATAGACGGTCGTCCACTCCAGCCTGCCTTTATCACCCTGGAGACCGTGATCTTCACCCTTTCCACCAAGGACGGACACAAGGAACAAATCTCGTTGGACGTCATTCATTCACCATCTGTACAGGTAATCTTGGGTCTCCCCTGGTTACAACTGCACAATCCCATGATTGACTGGACTGATAAACAACCCATACGTTGGTCTACCCCATGTGCCATTCCTTGTGCTCTCACTTCACTCTCTCTTGCCGACTTAGAGACTGCGGATCCTTCCAAGGGGTTCCTTCCAGAAGTCTACCATGAATTTATTGATGTTTTCGACAAGGTCCGTTCAGAGACTCTTCCTCCACATCGTCCCTTCGATTGTCCCATTGATCTGATTCCTGGTGCCGTTCTGCCTAAAGGCAAGTCCTACCCCCAGTGCCTTCCTGAGTCACGAGCCATGTCCGAGTATATCCAGGAGAACTTAAAAAAAGGTTTTATTAAGAACTCCACCTCTCCTGCTGGGGCAGGGTTCTTCTTTGTAAAGAAAAAGGATGGATCTCTTCGCCCCTGCATAGATTATAGAGGCTTGAATAAGATAACACAGAAGAACCGTTACCCGTTACCACTCATATCTGAATTGTTTGACCGTCTACAAGGTGCCTCCATTTTCTCCAAACTTGATCTCCGGGGTGCCTACAACCTGATACGCATAAGGAGGGAGACGAATGGAAAACGGCTTTTAACACCCGCGACGGCCATTATGAGTACCTAGTAATGCCGTTTGGACTCTGTAACGCCCCTGCGGTTTTTCAGGAGTTTGTTAATGAGGTTTTCCGTGATGTTCTCAATTTATTCGTCATTGTATACCTTGATGATATACTAATTTTTTCTAAATCCTTGCCTGAACATATCCAGCATACCAAGCTAGTACTCTCTCGGCTTCGTCAGAATCGTCTGTATGCCAAGATGGAGAAGTGTATGTTTCACCAAAATTCTACTTCCTTCCTGGGTTATATAATCTCTGAGAAGGGATTTTCCATGGATCCTGAGAAACTAAAGGCGGTATTAGATTGGCCCCAGCCCACGTCGCTTAAAGCCATCCAGCGTTTCCTTGGATTTGCCAATTATTATCGTAGATTCATCCACAAATTCTCAACACTGGTTGCTCCTATTACCGCTTTGACCAAGAAAGATGCTGATCCTTCCTCCTGGCCACCGGAGGCTGATCTTGCTTTCGAGTCTTTAAAGAAGGCCTTCACCACTGCTCCCATTTTGCATCACCCCGACCCCTCCATTCCCTTCTCGTTGGAGGTCGATGCTTCGGATATTGGAGCCGGGGCAGTGCTCTCCCAAAGACGTTCTCCTCAAGATCACCTGCATCCATGCGGCTACTTTTCCAAGAAATTCTCCCCCGCGGAGATCAACTATGATGTAGGTAATAGAGAACTTTTGGCTATCAAACTTGCACTCCAAGAGTGGAGACACCTTCTTGAAGGTACCGAGAAACCGATCCTTATTCTTACTGACCACAAGAATTTATTGTATATTGAAGGTGCTCGACGCCTTGGTTCCCGTCAAGCTCGCTGGGCTCTTTTTTTCTCAAGATTCAACTATGTAATCTCTTACATTCCTGGTACAAAGAATTTGAAGGCCGATGCTTTATCCCGTCAATTCATTTCCGGAGACCGATCCGATGACCTTCCTGAGACTATTCTTCCTTCAAGATTGATCATTGCAGCAAATTCCTTCGATATTTTGGACAAGATTCTGGACTCTCAAACCCGGATTCCAGAGGGCCTGGAGGTACCTGAGGGTTGCCTATATGCGGCAACCAAATTCCGTCCAAAAATTCTGGAGTGGGGTCATGCTTCCAGGTCGGCAGGTCACCCTGGGATCAGAAGAACCACGGATTTAATCAGACGTACTTTCTGGTGGCCAGAGATGTTGAACGACATTAAGGAATTTGTTTCATCTTGTTCCATCTGTGCTCGTAATAAGTACGTCCGAAAAAAGCCTTCTGGTCTGCTACGCCCGCTCCCCATTCCTGAACGTCCCTGGTCCCATTTATCAATGGATTTTATTGTGGAGCTGCCCATTTCCAATGGCATGAATACCATCTTGGTCATCGTGGATAGGTTCTCTAAGCAGGCCCATTTCATACCCCTCAAGGGCCTCCCTAACTCTGCAACTCTAGCTGATATCTACGTCAAAGAAGTCTTTCGTATACATGGGGTTCCTGTTTCAATCGTGTCCGACCGTGGATCCCAATTTGTATCCAAGTTTTGGCGAGCTTTTTCTCAAAGACTCAATATCTCGCTCCTTTTTTCTTCCGGGTATCACCCGCAAACCAATGGACAGACTGAAAGGGTAAATCAATCATTAGAACAATATCTAAGATGTTTTGTTTCGGATACACAAGATAATTGGGCTGATCTCTTACCGTGGGCTGAGTTCGCACATAACTCCCTTAGAAACGAATCCACCCAAGAGTCGCCCTTCTTCGTCAATTACGGCTACCACCCTAACTCTCTTCCCATTTCTTCTAATACCTCTGGAGTCCCTGCTGCTGATGCCAGAATCAATGCTCTTCAAGAGTCATGGAATAAGATTCGGAGAAATCTCCAGGAATCCGTTCGGAGACAAAAGACCCAGGCGGATCGATTTCGTCTAGAGGCGCCCAGGTTTAAGACAGGAGACAAGGTATGGCTCTCATCAAGGAACATCAGATTAAAGACACCTACCTTAAAATTGGCTCCCAGATTCTTGGGACCATTCAAGATCCTGGAACAGGTTAATCCTGTGGCGTACCGCCTGGACTTACCTCCCTCTATGAAGATACCATCGGTATTCCATGTCTCTCTTCTGAAACCTGTCAAACAGAGTTCCAGGTATCCTGATGTTGTTTCTCCTCCTCCCCCTGTTTTGGTGCATGGTCAAGAGGAATTTGAAATCCGCTCTGTCATTGACTCAAGAATCTCCAGAGGGAAGGTGCAGTTCCTTGTACACTGGAAGGGTTTCGGTCCTGAAGAACGTTCTTGGGTCTCCTGTGACCAGATTCACGCTCCCGGCTTGCTCAGACGCTTCCACGCCAGGTACCCAGACAAACCATTTATGGATCGTCCGGAGTTCGATCCTCAAGGGGGGGGTACTGTGAGGATTCGGGGATTGCGTCCCTTGCGGCGCGGTTCCTCCTCTTTACATAAAAGTACTGCAGCGGCTGCTGCCTCCGATCTGCCCCCCGCTGGTGCACGCACCCCCGCTCTGTTTACAGAGCGCGTGCGCACCCGCTCCTCTTCTACCAGGTCACAGACCTTAGCTCCGCCTCCTCAGTCACACCGCATCTCCGCTGCGCGCGGCATGCACGCGTGACGTCGCGCAACGAGCCCCAGCTGCGAGTCAAGATTGCTGTGAGCCCTTGTCTTCTGCAGCCTATCCTTTGCCTCTGCAGAGGCTCCGCCTCCACTCCGCCCCCTCTCCTACTGGTTCCTGTCTCCTATAAGAATCTTCCTCTTCCTGTCATACCTTGCTGAACATAACCTTGTGTAGCCTTTGCATGTGCCTGTCTTGTCCAGCCCAGTCTTGACTTGTTCTCTGCAGTTAACCTCTCGTGTACCGACCTGGCTTTGCATTTGGATTCTCTCTGGCTCTGGACCCCTGGCTTACGGATAACGACGACGAGTACCTCTCCAACCCCAAACCACAGGCTTACGGACTCCAACTACGTGTACCTCTCCAACCCACGGACCCCGGCAAGTATTGGATTAACCCTTTCTACATACCCAGACCCAGCGACGCTACAAAACACCTTCTGGACACGCCCCCGCTACTGTGGGTGTGTGGCACAGTCCTTCCCACCTCAGTGCCGGGGTCAGGTCTTGTTTGTGGGCTCACGCAAGCGTTACAATATGTAATTTTAGATGTGTAATCTATATGTGGGAACTCAGTTTGTAACAATGTTTTTTTCTTCTTGCCTTTCTGTATATAATACCGCCCCATCCAATTATTAAACAGAAGTGAGAAATCAGCCACATTGTGTGTCTCTGAATTTTTGCCTCTCCGGGCTCGCACTATCATATCTGAGACCAAAAGAATATAGTGGTGCCATGATGAAAGATCCCTGGGTAGAGTTAAGGTTTCCTGCCCTAGGTCTGACCAGGTGGATCGGACCTAACAAGGTACGAGAGGGCTTTAGATACAAAGGGGGTAGAGAGAAGACATCCTTGAGCAGAACGCAAGAGTCGGGGTGGTGCATAGCGAGAAATTAGGGCTGAGATGTAAGGAGGGGCAGAAGAGTGTAAAGCTTTAAAAGTGAGGAGGAGAATGGAGTGTGAGATGCGGGATTTGATCGGAAGCCAGGAGAGGGATTTCAGGAGGGGAGATGCTGAGACAGATCTAGGAAAGAGTAGAGTGATTCTGGCAGCAGCGTTTAGGATAGATTGTAGGGGAGACAGGTGAGCGGCAGGAAGGCTGGACAGCAGGAGGTTACAGTAATCAAGACGGGAGAGAATGAGGGTCTGGGTCAACGTTTGAGCAGTCGAGTAACAGAGGAAAGGGCGTATCTTTGTGATATTACGGAGGAAAAAGCGACAGGTTTTCTGTAGAAACATTTTGAATGTGAGAGAGGAGTTGAGTGTGACCCCTAGGCAGCGTGCTTGGGCTACTGGGTGAATGATGGTACTTCCAACAGTAATGTGGAAGGAGGTAGAAGGGCCAGGTGTGGGAGGAAGTATGAGGAGCTCTGTATTTGCCATGTTAAGTTTAAGTCGGCGGAGGGCCATCCAGGATGATATAGCAGAGAGACATTCAGAAATGTTGGTCTTTACAGCAGGTGTAAGGTCAGGGGTTGAAAAGTACATTTGTGTGACGTCAGCATAGAGGTGATATTTAAACCCAAGGGATGTGATTAGGTCACCTAGAGAAAGTGTGTACAGAGAAAAAAGAATAGGTCCCAGGACAGAGCCCTGGGGTACCCCCACAGAGAGATCAATAGAGGAGGAGGTGTTAGCAAAGCGCAAAAAGAGAAAAAAACATCAGTCAAAATAGATAAAAACTTTATAAATTTACGCAAAATAAACTCACATATAAATTCACATAATAAAAGGATCCTAGTAGACTCAGATGAACCACACAGCCCAAGCACTAAAAGGGGTTCCCATCTCCAAAACCCCACAGAACTATAGATGTAATGTCCCAGGGTGAAGCTAAAGTTGATATAACAGCTTACTATGAGGAAGGAATAACCCATGCGGGGCTGGGGGATCCGCAGCTGGTTGAGCTCCCGTCATCACGTTCGCTCTCCACTGTGTGATGACATCACTTCTATGCGTTTCGCGTCATGTGATGCTTCTTCAGGAGGTATGTCCAACTACACCCATTAGCTGCTTGAAATAACAAGACGGATACTTCCTCAGCCAATAGGAGTGCTGTAATCACGGAGCCCTCCAATCAGTGTTACCACATACACCTGACAATTTCCCTACTATACAAAACGTAAACAAACTAATATTCACAATGACTCATGACAGTATCTAATAAACACAATTCTCAGCATAATAATACTATCCAAATGCTACTCATAATAATACTATCCAAATGCTACTCATAATAATACTATACAAATGCTACTCATAATAATACTATCCAAATACTACTCATAATAATACTATCCAAATGCTACTCATAATAATACTATACAAATGCTACTCATAATAATACTATACAAATGCTACTCATGATAATGTAAACGAATTAAAAAAGAAAACCATAAATTGTATCAACTAAACATGTGTTACTAAGCTAAATTAAACATATTAGCACTAATGAATTTAGTACATACATAGTAATATAGTGCTGTTTGAAATACCTATATACTGTTTGAAATACCTATAGACTAAACATATGTTGCCATGCTAAAATGACATCGTGGCTCTAATAGAGTGAACCTAATACAGACATGATAATATGCTGCTATAAATGACTAAACTTGATTTTGAACTAAAATGAGGATTCTAATCAAACTAATATCAAAATAAAAATGACATGAATCAACAGTTGACAACATCTAAAAAATAATAATAAACCCTCCTCACATATAAATACTAATAACCCTACTAATGAAACACCGATGCCAAATGTACATTGAGGAAAAAATAATAAATTAATAAGGAGTATACGCAGATGAAAAATACAGATAAAAATCACAGATAAAAAATAAATACATAAAAAAGTGTAAATGCACTGGTGATATTGGAAATGAAATCAGGAAATATCCCACATAAGGGCAACTATGATCTTATTTTAGAAAAGGGACCAATTCTATCAATTCATTGAGCCCGCCTGGTGACTTGCTCCCCAATGTAAAAATCCAAAACGGCTCTCTTTGCAAGAGATTCAAATCTCGATCCCCTCTTCTGGGGTCTCTTGCAACTACTTCAACCCCACTAAACTGTAATCCGTTGCTTTTACCATGGTGATGGGTCAGAAAATGCTGAGATAAATTGTGAATCGTTCTCCCTTTATCTAGGTTACTTTGAGCATTTTTGATCAGATTAATGTGTTCATCAATTCGAATTTTAACTGGTCTAATAGTTTTTCCCACATACCTTAGATGGCACGGTCAGTTAATTACATACACCAAAAAGGGTGTGTGGTGCGTAACTGTGAGGAACAGGAGGGCCTGAGTCTCCCGCTGTGGTATAGGGGATAACAGGGACAGGCTTCTGGGGTATATGCCTCCATCTTCTTAGCAACGGTGGTGCAACGCCTCCATCTCTGGCAAGCCTTAAAGGATAAGGTGGGACCCTCCCAGAGAAGCCCTGGTCCCAGAGCGAGAGATCCCAATCTCACACAGTCTTTGTTAAAACAGCAATGTCTCTTTATTCTTTCTGTAGCAGCACACAGCAGATCGTACACTGCAGGTCATACACAACAGTGCTTCCAAATGTATACAGGGTCTTTTCCTCCTCTCCTCCTCCTCCAGGCTGTACCCCTGCAGGATGGGCTGTATGGGGTTTCAATACCCCCGGCACCCACCCCAAGGGTATATCCTCTAGGTGAGGCAAGATCCCCTCCCTCACCCCATGAGCAGGGTGAGGGGCATTGGTCCACCGCCTTTAGTTCTATCTGCTCTACTCAGACTGGGCCTGAGTATCTCCTCCAAACACAGTTGTCACTCTAAGTATGACCTCTCAGGTCAGACACTCCAGCACTCTCCGCTCCCATGACAGAACTCAACTACTTGTCACTTACAGGAGCAGGCAGGACTAAGTTTAGACAGCCCCACCCCTCATGATGTCAGCAGGCCCTCCCCTCTGTCTCAGGCCTGCACACAGAGTCAGGGGCCTGCCTCCATCACTCAAGGCAGGGCTTGAAGCGGGGGAAAACCCCATGATAACTACTGGCGGCCTGCCCTTAACAGGACTTACACCAGTAGGAGAAAGATATATAACCCCCATTTCTTAACGGGGCTACATATATATATTTAGACCCTGGCATATTACATTGCTCCCATCAACACATCAGTGTTAACAGCAATATAATTATTGCAACTGGTGCTTTTTTTATCCAGCCTATACCCTGACCTATCTACCCTTGTCCATAGGAACCACGGTCTGTGCTGGTCCGGTCCAAGAGAACCGTTCTTACCACGGTACTCACTGGAGGGGGGTTTCTTTAAACTCCAGGCTCTGATCTACACAACAATCAAAGTCAAAGCCGCAAATTTGTAACCGTAAGTACCACGGTACCAGGCCAGGTCTGAGCTGAACCATCCCAATAGATTTGGGAGTGTCAGGGCAGAAGTGGCAAGGCTGGGGGAGACTGATTCCTCTAGCAGCCAGGGGAATAGTTCCTCCAGCACAGAGGTGACTCAGGATGCTCATACACCAAAGCAGATTGTAGTGGTAGGGGATTCAATTATTAGGAAGGTAAATAGGGCAATCTGTTGCCATGACCGCGTGAACCGAACAGTTTGTTGTCTCCCGGGTGCTCGGGTTCGGCACATTGCGGATCGGGTAGACAGATTGTTGGGGGGCAGGGGGCTGGGATTGACCCGGCGGTCTTGGTACACGTTGGCACCAATGATAAAGTTAGAGAAAGATGGAGTATCCTAAAAAAAGATTACAGGGATCTAGGCCAAAAGGTTAATGCAAGGACCTCCAAGGTAGTATTTTCTGAAATACTACCAGTGCCATGCGCTACCACAGGGAGACAGTCAGAGATCAGGGAGGTTAATGCATGGCTAAGAAAGTGGTGTAGGAAGGAGGGGTTTGGGTTTTTAGAGCACTGGGGCTCCTTTTCTGAGAGGTGCCATCTATATTCTAGGGACGGATTGCACCTCAATGAAGAGGGATCTTCTGTGCTAGGGGGGAGAATGTTAAAAAGGTTGGAGGAGATTTTAAACTAGGATGGAGGGGTTAGGGAGATGAAACAGATAACGAACTAAATAGAATAGATGAGGAAACAAGGGGTTATGGAGGTAGAATGGGGGCAAGTGCGAGTTTGACAAGCAGTGAGATACCCATAGTAAATACAGATAATACTAGAAAACTTCTAAAGAATAAACCGAGTGGGAGCAGAAAGGAAGGAGCAGATAAGATAATAGTACAGGCTGAATAAAAACTGAAATGCATGCTTGCTAATGCAAGAAGCCTGACAGATAAAATGGGGGAGCTTGAATTAATAGCTGCAAGAGAGCAGTTAGATATCATAGGCATTACTGAAACATGGTGGGATGAAACTCATGACTGGACAGTTAATTTAGAGGGTTATTCCCTTTTTCGGAAGGATCGGCCAAATAGAAGGGGAGGTGGAGTATGTTTATATGTTTAGTCTTGATTGTTTACTTTTCTGTCTTGACATTACATTTGTCCTTTGCTCCCCTATTGTTTCTCTTTTTTCCACGTTCTAAGGATCTGAGTGGGGTTTGAGCAACTAGGACTCTTTCTTGGGGATACTTACTATCATTCATCACGGTAGTATCTTACACTTTTACATTGTGTTCCTACTCCTTCTCCCCGCCTCTAGTGCCCCTGGTTTGAGTTAGCGCCCTACTTTCTGTTCTTTTATAACAAAAGGAAACAGGTTTTTGGGGGTGCTTAAAGACAATTATATGACCCAAATTATTGAGGAACCAACCAGGAGAGGGGCAATACTGGATTTGGTCATATCAAACTATGTAGAAGTAATAACAAATATTCAAGTCCTGGAACATTTGGGTAACAGTGATCATAGCATGGTCTCATTTGAAATAAATTATCAAAAAACAGATTACTTGGGTTCAACAAAGACCTTAAACTTTAGAAATGCAGATTTGAATAAACTGAGGTCTAATCTACAAGTAATACAATGGGATGATGTTTTTGAAGGGAAAAATGTAGATGATAAATGGGCAGTCTTTAAAACATTGTTAGAAAAGCACACTTATCAGTGTATACCCTTGGGTAATAAGTATAAAAGAAATAAGTCAAAACCAATGTGGCTAAATAAACAGGTAGGGGAGGAAATGGACAAGAAGAGGAAGGCGTTTAGATTCTTTAAGTCAGAAGAGACGGAGACATCGTATCACAATTATAAGGAATGTAACAAAAATTGCAAAAGGGCAATCAAATTAGCAAAAATGGATAATGAAAAAAGGATTGCAATAGAAAGTAAGGTCAACCCTAAAAAGTTATTTAAGTACCTTAATAACAAAAAGATGAGAAAAGAAAATATAGGACCCTTTCAGTGTGAGATGGGTAGGCAGATTATTGGAGATAAGGAAAAAGCAGAGGTATTAAACACGTTCTTTGCCTCTGTGTTTACCAGGGAAGAATCAAGTTCAATAGTAGTGCCGCAGGAGGAAGCCACAACCTCCATATTAATGAACAATTGGTTAACTGAGGAAGAAGTTCATAAGCGACTTGAAAAAATTAAAGTAAATAAGGCACCTGGCCCCGATGGCATACATCCAAGGGTTCTCAAGGAGTTAAGCTCCGAAATAGCCAAACCCTTACATTTAATATTCAAGGACTCCATTTCCACAGGCTCAGTACCACAAGATTGGCGTAAAGCAGATGTGGTGCCAATATTTAAAAAGGGAGCTAGATCACAACCGGGGAATTACAGACCTGTAAGCCTGACTTCAATAGTGGGGAAACTACTTAATGGTTTAATACGGGATAATATTCAGGAATACCTCATGGAAAACAAAATTATTAGTAATAGTCAGCATGGATTTATGAAGGATAGATCTTGCCAAACTAACATTATTTGTTTCTTCGAGGAGGTAAGTAGAAATTTAGACCAGGGTGAGGCAGTTGATGTGGTCTACTTAGATTTTGCAAAGGCTTTTGATACGGTTCCACACAAGAGGTTGGTGTACAAAATAAAGCAAATTGGAAAGCAAAATATATGCACCTGGATTGAAAACTGGTTAAAGGACAGACAACAGAGGGTTGTCATAAATGGAACTTTTTCTGGTTGGGCAAAGGTCGTGAGTGGAGTACCTCAGGGATCGGTACTGGGACCCCTGCTTTTTAACTTGTTTATTAATGACCTTGAGGTTGGCATCGAGAGCAAAGTCTCCATCTTTGCTGATGATACTAAATTGTGTAAGGTAGTAGAATCAGAGCAGGATGTAATTTCTCTCCAGAAGGACTTGAAGAGACTGGAAACGTGGGCAGGTAAATGGCAGATGAGGTTTAATACAGATAAATGTAAGGTGACTTATAAATTAAATGGAGATATATTGGGGGAATACTTGATGGAGAAGGATTTAGGAGACAGCAGGCTTAGCAATAGTGCCCAATGTCATGCAGTAGCTGCAAAGGCAAACAAGATCTTATCTTGCATCAAACGGGAAATGGATGGAAGGGAAGTAAACATAATTGTGCCCCTTTACAAAGCATTAGTAAGACCACACCTTGAATATGGAGTACAATTTTGGGCACCAATCCTAAGAAAAGACATTATGGAACTAGAGAGAGTGCAGAGAAGAGCCACCAAATTAATAAAGGGGGTGGAAAATCTGATTTATGAGGAGAGGCTAGCTAAATTAGATTTATTTACATTAGAAAAGGAGGAGGCTAAGAGGGGATATGATAATTATATACAAGTGTAGCCCTGGTCTCCAGCAGCTCCTTGAGACCCCCCTCTCTTGGTGCAGCACGTTTGCAGGGGCCGCCGGAGGTAGCGACGGACCCGACGGCTGCTTCCAAGGGTGGGGGCCGGAGCAGGGAGTAGTGCTCTGCCTCCGCGAGCGGGCCGGTTGCCGGGGACGCAATCGGGCCGTTGATAGGGCCGCGATCGCGTCTCTAAGGTCCCGGTGGCTCGGTAAGCAGAGCGCCGCCATTACAGGTGTGTTGCACCTGCGCAAGGTCACCGGAGCGCCGGGAAGACCCCAGATAGATTGCGCATGTGCAGGAAGGGCACTAGAGTCAGTTAGAGTCGCGCAAGTGCCGGAGCAGAGTAGGGAAACAGTGAGGCAGCCCCAGATAGACTGCGCAGGCGCAGGACAAGGCACAGAAAGCCCGCGAAGCTGTAGCCTATTAGGGAAGGCTCCAGGCAGGGACTACAGATCCCAGGAGCCTCTGTGTGCCCCACATGATACCAGGGAGCCAATAGGGCTAGAGGAGAACCAAGCAGCAGAAAGGATACATTTCCCGCGCTGGACCCATGCTAGTCAGTTGGAGCAGGGGAGCTGTGAGGGAAGGAAGGGTGCGGGAAGCGTGTGCAGCTCCTGCACCCAGATAGGTACCCACACCCCAGGTAGGCCCCAACTCCCCACTAGGTTAGTGGGTAAGTGCTGAGGGAGGCCCGAGATAGGGACGCTGCCCTTACTGCAAGAGTGTGCTGTCTTGTCAGGATCACGGCTGACAGTGCTGTGAGGTCTGACAAGAAGGCATAGTGTTAGCGTGCAGCTAAGTTGCTGTACACACCCAGTAGATTGCAACGCGTTACGGCTAGTGCTGCGAGTGCTAGTGATTAGTTATTCAGGAGTAGGTTATTAACCCCTTAGGTCCCAGATAGGTTCTCACCCCCCCCCCCCCAGTTTGTAGTGCTACAGGGACAGGCCCTATGTTAGGGATCCTGTCACAGTAAGGTAGATAGGGACACAGCGGACGCTGCGGTTCCTGCTAAGAGGTTCAGACCCAAGTTGGGGTCCACAGGGACTATTTCCAGGGTGGGATCGCCCCTGGTGGTCCTCGTGCAAGGAGTCCGGTTGGGGATCAGACGGAGTCATCCTACGACTGATCCTTTGCGAAGTGTTGCTGATCCGAGCACTGGAGTGCTCGGCAGGTACTATACGGTCATAAGTGCACCAACGGGCTCTTAGTGTAATAGTGACTGCTCAGTCACCCATTGCCTCTCTCGGCAAGAGTGCGGGACATTGGGTGGGATTCTTTGGACACTGGGTGGGATCACTTGGTGTTGGGGAAGCGTCCTGCGCGACACTGTAGTAAGTGTCCCCTCGAGAGAGGGACACCTGTCATGATATGTTGCATGGTATTGTGTTGTATGCTGTTCCCAGTAAATGGTATTAGTTATTATACGTCACTGTGTATTGGTTATTTGTATGTGTCCTGCGAGGAACCACTCCCCCTATGGTGGGAGCCATCGCAGGTGGAGGCGCTGTATTGAGTAAGTCGTTACCCATAGTATTATTATTGGCCCAGGTTCCCCGTGGCAGAAGCTCAGCCCTCCTGTGAGCCAACAGGTAACGCACCACACACCTGGTAACACCGTATGTTTCTCCGCACCCACAGTATAATCTGCGATTGGCGGGGGAAAACCCGTTACATTTGGAGGCGCTGCTGAGAGAGACCTGGGGTGCCCTGTTCCATTTTTTTTCAAATTGTCCAATTCCTATTTTTTTCACAATGTTTCTGAAGTCCGGACACGAGGTCCTTGCCTGGGCTTTGAGGCAGTATATGGAACCTGGTGAGGTGGTGGCGGTAGGAGGCCTTCCCGCAAATATACCCGCAGTTGGGGTCCAGTCCCATATGCGTAGAATTCCTGGGTGGCCGTGTGCATGTGTCTTAGATGAAGAACAGGATTCCATGTCCACATGGAAAACCATACTTTTTGTAGCAATCCCCACTAAGGATATATGCCGGGCGGAGGCACCGTCCGCACTGTTTATGCCCGGGGGCCCATCTGAGGGGTACCCCCTAGTCTACGCAGACCCAGTAAAATGGCGTCTCCCGCCAAAACAGGAGAGCATACGTGCTGCTGACTGCCAGTCTGCACAGGAAAGTATTGCAACAATCTGTCCGGGTTTGGCGCGAAAATCAGAGTCCCTCCCCTGTGATGTGAGTGACTCCGCGCAGAGCCAGAGCCCCTCCCTTGTAGGACTCGCCCTTCCTTCACATTTCACCAGGGGGAGCTAGCCCTGGGATTTGCAACCATATGTTGATGCAGTAATAGACTCTTTCTTCTCTGAGGATGAGATGAGGTATGAGGATGAGAGAGACTGTCAGGACATACACCCCAATGTGTATGTGGCCTGGCGAGCGCCAGGAATAGATGGCCTTATGTTAATGTGCCCCTGCCTGCAAGAAGCCTATGACGAGGGAGCCGACATGTCCCAGTTACCGCTAGACTTCAAGACGACTGAGGTAGGCGGAGAACCGGGTGTACAGTGGTTTAGTCCCACCTGTGACTGTCATAGAGGTGCACTGGCGTGGGAGCCCGAATGTGAATGCTGTGGTGTGCGGTTCTTGAAGCCTATTACACCCCAGGCTACGGAGCCAGGTGAGGAAGAAGCGGGGAAGCCTGACCCCCCTGCCAAAGTGAGTGACACTGCTAATCAGTCTATCCTAATTCCAGAGGCCTCAGTGGACCCGTGTGTCCAAAACCATGTTGCAGAACCGGTTCCAGACCCTCTCAAAGGGGATGTCCTAGTGGTAGAGCAGGAACTACAGAGCCCAGACTCACAGATTACGGAATCACAGGGTAAGGTGTCTATACCCCCATCTTATTTTGGTGATTTCAGCGACCAACCACTCGTGGTGATGCGCCTGCCGGCGGACCACTCTAGTGAAATCATCGAACCAACTATCTCGGTGGATACAGAGCCTGCTGTGGGCCCGTGGGCCCTAGAGAAGGTGTATCCAGATGTTGCGGACCCTGCTGTGGGCCCGTGGGCCCTACAACGGCTAGTCCGGCCTAATCCAATGGTACCCTCGGTCCTAGGCTTGGGACCAGTACCTAACGAAGACAAGGGTGAGTTGACTGCCCCAGGGGTGTTGAGTGTGAGCCTCCAGGTGACCGCGGAGCACGGTAGCTCCTTAAGTATGGCCACCAGGGCGAATGGCTCCACTCGGCATCGTGTCCTGGCGGAGGTGTCTCCCTTAGAAGATAGCTGTCCAGTGGTGCGAGTGGACCGGTGCCTATCGCCTATCGTCCAAGTGAAGAGAACAGTCAGTCCCATCGTGGTGTCCAGTGAAGCACAGATGGTACCTTACAGTGTTCCAGAGGAAGAGGAATCCATAGCAAGCCAGTGGAGTGGTGAGGAACCTCCTTACTCCCCACAGGCTCCGGTGGAGGTGGCCGTGAAAGATGCTCCAACTAAAGTTCATGCTGAGCAGAAGAACGTAGCTGGACATCCGTGTGTCATCACAACTGAACCGAGTGTGAGCCCGTGTGCTCCGACTCAAATGGTCCCAGGACTGGGATCCCACGCTCCCGAGGTTCCAGCGAGTAAGTGGACTGCCCCAGAAGTGCCGGGGACAGGTCCCAAGATAGTCGAGGTGGGAACTGACAGCGTCCCCGAGGACCTGTTGGCCACCGGGAATCACCGCAGTGGTAAGGTATCTACCCTTTAGCCCCTGCCAGGTGAAAAAGAGACTTTGAGGAAAGAAACATTGTCCATTTCTCGCTTCCCAGTGGAAGCCTCGCCAGTATGTAGGGACAAAGACTGTGTGGAGAGAGATTCAGGGAAAGCTGCCTCCTTTAAGCCCAAAAAGGAGCGCTTCATTCACTACGTAGTGGACCGCGGGAAAGTTCCTGGCCTTCTGGCCTACCGCATCCATGCCACGGAGGGCCGGGTAAAGGCCTGGCTAAGAGACGTTGTACTATTCCTTCCACCAGGGGGAGGAAGTAGTACTGAACCGGTGACTGTAATCCCAGAGTGTGCTCTCCGAGAGATTCACCCCAGGGAGGCTCATGGACGCAAAAGTGAGGTACCCCCACATGATCAGTTAGGGGCACCCCACAAATGGTCTCAGCAAACAGCGATCACTTCGCTGGCCTTGGGTAGTACTGGGTGTGATGTGCCAGGTTTCAGGGATGTTGCAATCGACCGGCTAAGTGTACCATTTATGCAATGCAATTTTCTTTTGTGTAAAATTATTTCGTGTAATGTCGTTCCCCAAGCGGGGACGTTGGGTTTTTCACCAGGGGGAGAGTTTAGTCCTGGTCTCCAGCAGCTCCTTGAGACCCCCCTCTCTTGGTGCAGCACGGTCGCGGGTGCCGCCGGAGCCAGCGACGGACCCGACGGCTGCTTCCAAGGGTGGGGGCTGGAGCAGGGAGTAGTGCTCTGCCTCCGCGAGTGGGCCGGTTGCCGGGGACGCGATCGGGCCGTTGCTAGGGCCGCGATCGCTTCTCTAAGGTCCCGGCGGCTCGGTAAGCAGAGCGCCGCCATTACAGGTGCGTTGCGCCTGCGCAAGGGCACCGGAGCGCCGGGAAGACCCCAGATAGATCGCGCATGCGCAGGAAGGGCACTAGAGTCAGTTAGAGTCGCGCGAGTGCCGGAGCAGAGTAGGGAAACAGTGAGGCAGACCCAGATAGACTGCGCAGGCGCAGGACAAGGCACAGAAAGCCCGCAAAGCTGTAGCCTATTAGGGAAGGCTCCAGGCAGGGACTACAGATCCCAGGAGCCTCTGTGTGCCCCACGTGATACCAGGGAGCCAATAGGGCTAGAGGAGAACCAAGCAGCAGAAAGGATACATTTCCCGCGCTGGACCCATGCTAGTCAGTTGGAGCAGGGGAGCTGTGAGGGAAGAAAGGGTGCGGGGAGCGAGTGCAGCTCCTGCACCCAGATAGGTACCCACACCCCAGGTAGGCCCCAACTCCCCACTAGGTTAGTGGGTAAGTGCTGAGGGAGGCCCAAGATAGGGACGCTGCCCTTACTGCAAGAGTGTGCTGTCTTGTCAGGATCACGGCTGACAGTGCTGTGAGGTCTGACAAGAAGGCATAGTGTTAGCGTGCAGCTAAGTTGCTGTACACACCCAGTAGATTGCAACGCGTTACGGCTAGTGCTGCGAGTGCTAGTGATTAGTTATTCAGGAGTAGGTTATTAACCCCTTAGGTCCCAGATAGGTTCTCACCCCCCCCCCAGTTTGTAGTGCTACAGCAGGGGTGGGGAACCTTTTTTCTGCCAAGGGCCATTTTGATATTTATAAAATCATTCGAGAGCCATCCAAAATTATCAACTTAAAAATTAGCCTGCTATATTTGGTGAAACATTTAATGAACTCACCACTAATGTGATGGCTGGAACTGCTTCTCTTTGGGTGACTGACTGACTGTGGGTTGGTGTCTGTGCACACGCAAATGCACACGTGCACACACACACAGAAATCGGGCAGGGGGTAGGGAAATAGGACTCTCAGAACCACTCTCTCTCTCAGACCCACTCTCTCTCTCAGACTCTCAGACCCACTCTCTCTCTCAGACCCACTCTCTCTCTCAGGCTCTCAGACCCACTCTCTCTCTCAGACCCACTCTCTCTCAGACTCTCAGACCCACTCTCTCTCTCAGACCCACTCTCTCTCTCAGACTCTCAGACCCACTCTCTCTCTCAGACCCACTCTCTCTCTCAGGCTCTCAGACCCACTCTCTCTCTCAGACCCACTCTCTCTCTCTCAGACTCTCAGACCCACTCTCTCTAAGATCCACTCTCTCTCAGACCCACTCTCTCTCAGACCCACTCTCTCGCTCAGGCTCTCAGACCCACTCACAGACTCTCAGGCCCACTCGCAGACTCTCAGACCCAATTGCACACTCTCAGACCCACTCACACACTCTCAGACCCACTCACACACTCTCAGACCCACTCACACACTCTCAGACCCACTCACTCACTCTCAGACCCACTCTCACTCTCAGACCCATTCTCACTCTCAGACCCACTCTTACTCTCAGACCCACTCTCACTCTCAGACCCACTCTCTCTCAGACCCACTCTCACTCTCAGACCCACTCTCACTCAGACTGTCAGACCCACTCTCAGACTGTCAGACCCACTCTCAGACTGTCAGACCCACTCTGTCAGACCCACTCTGACTGTCAGACCCTCTCTCTCTGACACACTCTCTCTCTATCTCTCTCTCTATCTCTCTCAGACACTCTCTCTCAGACACTCTCTCTCTCATACACACTCTCTCTCATACACACTCTCTCTCTCTCTCTCTCTCTCTCTCTCAGACACACACTATCCCTCTCCCTCTCAGACACACACTCTCCCTCTCCCTCTCAGACACACACTAACCCTCTCCCTCTCAGACACACACTCCCCCTCTCTCTCTGACACACTCTCCCTCTCTCTCTCAGACACACACTCTCCCTCTCTCTCAGACACACACTCTCCCTCTCTCTCTCAGACACACACTCTCCCTCTCTCACACACACTCTCCCTCTCTCTCAGACACACACTCTCCCTCTCTCTCTCAGACACACACTCTCCCTCTCTCTCAGACACACACTCTCCCTCACACACACTCTCCCTCTCTCTCTCTCACACACACTCTCCCTCTCTCTCTCACACACACTCTCCCTCTCTCTCTCAGACACACACTCTCCCTCTCTCTCTCAGACACACACTCTCCCTCTCTCTCAGACACACTCTCCCTCTCTCTCTCAGACACACACTCTCCCTCTCTCTCTCAGACACACACTCTCCCTCTCTCTCTCAGACACACACTCTCTCTCTCTCTCAGACACACACTCTCCCTCTCTCTCAGACACACTCTCCCTCTCTCTCTCAGACACACTCTCCCTCTCTCTCTCAGACACACACTCTCCCTCTCTCTCTCAGACACACACTCTCCCTCTCTCTCTCAGACACACACTCTCCCTCTCTCTCTCAGACACACACTCTCCCTCTCTCTCTCAGACACACACTCTCCCTCTCTCTCTCAGACACACACTCTCCCTCTCAGACACACACTCTCCCTCTCTCTCTCAGACACACACTCTCCCTCTCTCTCTTAGACACACACTCTCCCTCTCTCTCTCAGACAACACTCTCCCTCTCTCTCTCAGACACACTCTCCCTCTCTCTCTCTCAGACACACACACACTCACTCAGACACACACACACACACACACACACTCTCAGACACACACACACTCGCTCAGACACACACACACTCGCTCAGACACACACACAAACTCGCTCAGACACACACACACTCGCTCAGACACACTCTCTCAGATGCACACACACACTCTCTCTGACACACACAGGGGGAGGGAAATCTGATTGGGGGGGATCGGAGCAGGTGCCCTCCGCAACTGCTTCTCGGTGTGGGGAGAAGGAGGACCGTGTAAGTGTGCAAGGGAGGGGAGGAATCTGAGCAGGGGGGTTTGGAGCAGGTGCCCTCCTCCGCAACTGCTACCCGGTGTGGGGAGGAGGGCCGTCTAAGTGCACATGGGGAGGGGCGGAGCAGGGGGAGATCGGAGAAGGTACCCTCCACAACTGCTGCCTGGTGGGGGGAGGAGGAGACGCGGTAGTGAGGTGTCTCTCCCACCGCAGACTCGTTCTTCTATCCCCCAAGCCTCTTATACCCCCTCCCCCCCCATCCCCCACTCCTCTTATACCCTCTCCCCCCTGGAGCGATGCGTACCCGCGCCGCCCTGGTGATACTCAGGTCCTTAATCACCCCAGGCGGCTGCTGCCACCCACAGACAGTGATACACAAACACAGTGACCGTGACACAGACAATGACTCACACACACACAGTGAGAGTGACACACACACACACACACACAGTGAGAGTGACACACACACACACAGTGAGAGTGACACACACACACACACACACACAGTGGGAGTGACACACACACACACACACACACAGTGGGAGTGACACACACAACACACACACACAGTGAGAGTGACACACACACACAGTGAGAGTGACACACACACACACACACACACACACACACACAGTGAGAGTGACACACACACACACACACACACACACACACACACACACACACACACACACACACACACACAGTGAGAGTGGCACACATACACACACACACAGTGAGAGTGACACACACACACAGTGAGAGTGACACACACAGTGAGAGTGACACACACACACACACACACACACACACACAGTGAGAGTGACACACACACATACACAGTGAGAGTGACACACACACACACACACACACACTCAGTGAGAGTGACACACAACACACACACACACACATAGTGAGAGTGACACACACACACACAGTGCGAGTGACACACACACACAGTGCGAGTGACACACACACACAGTGAGAGTGACACACACACACAGTGAGAGTGACACACACACACACAGTGAGAGTGACACACAACACACACACATAGTGAGAGTGACACACACACACAGTGAGAGTGACACACACACACACACAGTGCGAGTGACACACACACACACACAGTGCGAGTGACACACACAGTGAGAGTGACACACACACACACACACACACACAGTGAGAGTGATACACACACACACACACACACACAGTGAGAGTGACACACACACACAGTGACAGTGACACACACAGTGACAGTGACACACACAGTGACAGTGACACACACACAGAGACACACAGTGACAGTGACAGTGACAGTGACAGTCACACACACACACACACACACACACACACACACACACACACACACACACACACACACACACACACACACACACACACAGTGACATTGACACACACACACAGTGACAGATACACACACAGTGACACACACACACACACACACACAATAAGCCCACCTCTGCAAACACACACAATAAGGCCTCTCCCGCCTTGGGGTGGGTAAGGTGTCTGGGAGGGGGTATGTGGGTTACCTGGGGCCGGTGGATGGGCTGCTGGAGCACCATGGCCAGTGCAGCTGAGAGACTGGCAGGCCCGCGGAGCCTAAAGGGAGGGACAGGGGGGCGGAGCCTAAGGAGCCCGGCATTACTGGAGGAGAGAAGGGAGGAGAGCAGTGCTGTAGGAAGAGGCGGGCCAAAAAAAAAATATTGGCAGAGCGACAGCACGGGCAGCCAATCAGGAGAGGGTGAGTTTAAAAAAAAAAAACTTTGCGGGCTTTACACGGCCCGCGGGCCGGACGTTCCCCACCCCTGTGCTACAGGGACAGGCCCTATGTTAGGGATCCTGTCACAGTAAGGTAGATAGGGACACAGCGGACGCTGCGGTTCCTGCTAAGAGGTTCAGACCCAAGTTGGGGTCCACAGGGACTATTTCCAGGGTGGGATCGCTCCTGGCGGTCCTCGTGCAAGGAGTCCGGTTGGGGATCAGACGGAATCATCCTACGACTGATCCTTTGCGAAGTGTTGCTGATCCGAGCACTGGAGTGCTCGGCAGGTACTATACGGTCATAAGTGCACCAACGGGCCCTTAGTGTAATAGTGACTGCGCAGTCACCCATTGCCTCTCTCGGCAAGAGTGCGGGACATTGGAGGTGTAGGGGGGGTGATTGGGGGTGCAAGGGGGATGATTGGAGGTGCGGGGGGGTGATTGGAGGTGCAAGGGGGGTGAATGAGCTGAGGTGCAAGGGGGGCGAATGATGTGAGGTGCAGGGGGAGAGTGATGTGAGGTGCAGGGGGGGAGTGATATGAGGTGCAGGGGGGGAGAATGATGTGAGGTGCACAGGGGGAGAATGATGTGAGGTGCAGGGGGGTGGGATGTGTGTGGTGTGCAGGGGGTAATCTGTGTTTGATATGGATGGGGAGTATTATGTGTGTGGGTGAGGGGGAGAAATGGGGGTATGAGAGATAGATGGGGAGTATCGCAAAGGTTGATAGTGAGGGGATCTGGGGGAGATATGAGGATGATGATGAGGGGTGCTGGGGGAGATATATGATGATGATGATGAGAGATGCTGGAGGAGAGATGATGATGATGATGATGATGATTTTACCCGTGCGGCCCAATTTTTTTTTCCTTGGAGCAGTTCGGCCCTTCTCGCTTTACGAGTTGTGCAGGCCTGATGTAGTCCATTTATTGTTTATTAGCCTGCAATAAATTTTGATCTATTATTGCTGCTTTGGAGTTACCTGGATATTTTTCCTCTTTTCAAAGTTGGAAGTTGGATCCCGTTGGCTGTGCTATGTCTTCACTTACTGCTTCTTCTTGCATTACCCATTTGCGTGCGCTTTCTCTTCTTCATATATAAAGCCCCTGACGAAGTCTGTGTAATTACGGACGAAACGCGTAGGGTATTACTACTTGCGTCATCACGTCGGAAGCTACGCCATCGGAGGAAACCAGGGACATAACCAGTTACCTCTGTGTCTGTTCTCATTGGAATAATTAATGCCATACTGAATATACCAGCAGTTCCTGCCTACCGCCTGATCTTCGAGTATACAGGCGCAGTGATTTTCCAACCGGTCGTACTGGGAAACGTCCCCCGCCGAATACCGCGGGGGTGTTCCTATCTGATCTCAGTGGGTCCCGACGCCGACCGGTAAGATGCCTCTTTCACCAGTGTTTGTATCCAGGCTCCATCCGTTCACTGACAGCGTCCAGCTGACAAGCGCGCTATTAGCGCATTCCACCGATCGGCTAAATATCTGGGCTTATAGTCAAGTGAGCGTGCCTCTTTTACCATTCATGGGAATTTACTTTACACTTGCTTGGATTTGGAATTTATATCTCCGTTGATCACTCATATCAGCAGGATTTGCGTGGCACACTCATATCAGCAGGATTTGCGTGGCACACTCATATCAGCAGGATTTGCGTGGCACACTCATATCAGCAGGATTTGCGTGGCACACTCATATCAGCAGGATTTGCGTGGCACACTCCTATCAGCAGGATTTGCGTGGCACACTCCTATCAGCAGGATTTGCGTGGCACACTCATATCAGCAGGATTTGCGTGGCACACTCATATCAGCAGGATTTGCGTGGCACACTCATACCAGCAGGATTTGCGTGGCACACTCATATCAGCAGGATTTGCGTGGCACACTCATATCAGCAGGATTTGCGTGGCACACTCATATCAGCAGGATTTGCGTGGCACACTCATATCAGCAGGATTTGCGTGGCACACTCATATCAGCAGGATTTGCGTGGCACACTCCTATCAGCAGGATTTGCGTGGCACACTCATATCAGCAGGATTTGCGTGGCACACTCATATCAGCAGGATTTGCGTGGCACACTCATATCAGCAGGATTTGCGTGGCACACTCATATCAGCAGGATTTGCGTCGCACACTCATATCAGCAGGATTTGCGTCGCACACTCATATCAGCAGGATTTGCGTCGCACACTCATATCAGCAGGATTTGCGTGGCACACTCATATCAGCAGGATTTGCGTGGCACACTCATATCAGCAGGATTTGCGTGGCACACTCATATCAGCAGGATTTGCGTGGCACACTCATATCAGCAGGATTTGCGTGGCACACTCATATCAGCAGGATTTGCGTGGCACACTCATATCAGCAGGATTTGCGTGGCACTCCTATCAGCAGGATTTGCGTGGCACACTCATATCAGCAGGATTTGCGTGGCACACTCCTATCAGCAGGATTTGCGTGGCACATATATATATATATATATATATATATATACAAAAGGGAAAAAAACAGCGCTTGGTGATGGGGAACATATAAAATAGAATGCTAGTAGTGTTACTGTGCTGAAAATATAGATGAAAGGCAGCTCATCAAGGAAAAACCAAATCCTCAAACCAAAAATAGAACAAGAAAGAAGTGAGCGCACAACCCTACAATATGGTGAATATGTAAATGAATACATTTTAATAATGCACATGAAGAGAGCAGATATAGAAGTAAAATAATGATCCTAATTAAACAATAAGTAAATACATACAATAATATAAAATGACGGAGCTAGCTGTAGTGAGGGAAGAGTTAACCAGATAGGAATCAGTCTGTGTTCAGTCCCGCAATTGAATGTGCCACGCAAATCCTGCTGATATGAGTGTGCCACGCAAATCCTGCTGATATGAGTGTGCCACGCAAATCCTGCTGATATGAGTGTGCCACGCAAATCCTGCTGATATGAGTGTGCCACGCAAATCCTGCTGATATGAGTGTGCCACGCAAATCCTGCTGATAGGAGTGTGCCACGCAAATCCTGCTGATAGGAGTGTGCCACGCAAATCCTGCTGATAGGAGTGTGCCACGCAAATCCTGCTGATAGGAGTGTGCCACGCAAATCCTGCTGATATGAGTGTGCCACGCAAATCCTGCTGATATGAGTGTGCCACGCAAATCCTGCTGATAGGAGTGTGCCACGCAAATCCTGCTGATAGGAGTGTGCCACGCAAATCCTGCTGATATGAGTGTGCCACGCAAATCCTGCTGATATGAGTGTGCCACGCAAATCCTGCTGATAGGAGTGTGCCACGCAAATCCTGCTGATATGAGTGTGCCACGCAAATCCTGCTGATAGGAGTGTGCCACGCAAATCCTGCTGATAGGAGTGTGCCACGCAAATCCTGCTGATAGGAGTGTGCCACGCAAATCCTGCTGATAGGAGTGTGCCACACATATATATATATATATACACACACATAAATATACACATATATATACACAAACACACACACACACACACACACACACACACACACACACACACACGTGTATATATATTGTGACGTCTCAGTCCCAGCGTCGGATCTTTTGTCCAGATCAAAGGCAGGAAACACTGTATTACCCTAAGCAGGGGTTTATTTACAGGGTATAAAGCATGTACAGGGTTAACTCATAACACAAAACGGAAATAAAAGACCTAACTCCTTCCAGGAGTACTGACTAATACTGCTTAGTCCCTAACTAGTCGTGGGAGAACTAAACTCTTTTCCCCACTTTACCCAGTGTACCTGCAGCAGGTCTCCTTTCAGATCAGTGTACAGCAGCTTCTCTCACCCTGTCTGTATAACTCTCAACAGTGTGTGTCTGGCAGCATGGGGGGGGGGGGAATCTCTGTATCACTTCCTGACTATACAGGCTAGGCTAATTAGCTCATTAACTCACAGCTGCACAGACCTGTCCAGAATAATTAACACTATGAGAGCTGTAAAGTCCCACAACTGCCCCACTCTAGCCCCTAGGGGGCAGCGACGGCACCACATATTCTTCCCCCCAGCGAAACACAGTCATGTGAGCGGCCCGTGCACTATCCCGTGCACCAACATCTTTGTCAGACCTGTCTGACATCCACCGCTTCTTAAAGGTTTTCTTTCATTAGACCTTCTGCCGAGCAATAATAGAGCCCAGCGTAGTGTCCCACTCAGTCATCAGAGCTTCGAGCTCTTCGCCTAGGTCCCGCAGATGTTTCTCTGCCTTCTTGCGGCCAGCACGCTCAAACTCCAGGTCCTTCCTCAGGTCTTGAAGCTTTCCTTCTATGCTTCTTTTCTGGCTCAAGGCAGCTGCCAATTCAATTCCTCTCAGGGCCTTCATCTCTCCCCGGTGCTTGCTCTGGGTTTGTGTCAGCGCATCCTTCAGATTTTGGATCTCTGTAGTTTTTGTCGCTAGGATTGCTGCTGCTTCTGTTTCCCATGCTTCTTTCTCCTGGGGGTACTGATTTTTGGTGATGGAGCAGGCTCTCTGCTTCTCCAGCTCTTTCTCCAGCTTGAGGTTGTCCTCCTTTATAGCTGTGAGTTGCTGGGACGTGTGTTCAGTTATCTGCTTTAGCTCTAGAAGCTTTTTATCCAACTTCAGTTTTTCAGATTCCAAGGTTTGGACATTTTTAGTTTTTTCGTATTCCGCTTCCAGTGATGCTCTGGTAAGGCTCAGGGTGGCCTTCAGCTCATCATGCTGCTCAGCGGGGACCCACTGGGTACTCAGTCGCTTCTGTAGCACTTGCTGCTTTACTTTACCCAGCTCTGTTTTAACGTGCAGACCTCTCGCTGAGAAGCTTCTTGCTTGCCGATGAGGCGTTGAACGTCTTGTTGGGACGCCTCATAGAACCGTTTCCAGTCAACAGTCTTTTGGTCTGGCTCACTTGGATTTCTGCTTATGGCGGTATCGGTACCCTTTGTCATGCCAAGGCTAGTAGTCATTCCTGTGACGATTGCGCCAAGCGCTCTGTGTTGTAGTCCACCTCTGGTCTTTTCTGATGCCACGGGGTAACCTTTCCCTGCAGCTTCTGTTGCACACGGAGGTTGTTCATTCCGCGGGGCCACATAGGAGTCCTCATCGTCCTCTTCTGAACTGCAAGAACTGTGCTGAACCGTAGAAACCCAGCGCGCATGATGCCCCACAGAAAAGTTACATTCCATTGGTTCTGTGTTCCGAGGGCAAACTGCGGCCACATGTCCAAGTTCATGACATCTGTAGCACTCTATATACCTTCCAAAACTGGGTCGGCGTTTTGTCTCCAGTCTACTGGGAACAACGAGACCAGAGTCCCCCTTAAGTGCTATGGGACTCCCTACTCCTTTACGCAAGTCAGTGAGTCCTTGGGGATTCTTATTCGGTTGAACAGTCTTATCGGACCTCCTGGAGCGCAGGAAGCGAGAACCGGAGCACTCATCTGGACTTGAACTCTTGGACATCTCTTCGGCAGTCAAGTAACATTCGACTAAAGCGACCAACTGCTCGGCGTCTTTGGGGTCACTCTGGCTCACCCACTTCTGGATGGTGCGGGGGAGACCTCGCAGGAACCGGTCTATAACGACTCTTTCGACAACTGCAGCGATGGAACATACCTCAGGCTGGAGCCACTTCCTTGCAGAGTGTATAAGGTTATAGAGTTGAGAGCGGGGTGTCTTCTCTAAATCATAACGCCAGGAATAGAACCGTTGAGCCCGAACCGCGAGGGTGACCCCTAGTCGTGCCATAATCTCCGCCTTCAGGGTGCCATAGTCTTTAGCTTG
Organism: Ascaphus truei; assembly: GCF_040206685.1. Taxonomy (NCBI): domain Eukaryota; kingdom Metazoa; phylum Chordata; class Amphibia; order Anura; family Ascaphidae; genus Ascaphus; species Ascaphus truei. Next base: position 550,974,526 of record NC_134483.1, read on the forward strand.
CTCGGGCTCTAAGTCATAATAGGCTTGTTGTAAGTCACCCACCAGGAAGGGAGCAATTATTCCCGCCCACTCCTCTGTGGGCCACCCTTTGCATACTGTGGTGCGCTCGAAGATTGACAGGTACGCCTCAACGTCATCGTCCATCGTCATTTTCTGAATGAGGTGCGTTTGTACCTGGTGAGCGACCTGTGGGGCCACTCTAGGCTGGGCGGTAATTTTCTCTCCCAACGCCCGGAGCTCCTGGTGTAGGCGAAGTTGCGCCTCGTTTTGCTCTTCTTTTAGCGTCTGATGTAGGGACAGCGCCATCTGCTGTACTAACGCCACCGTGCTTTCAGTTTGTGACTTTGTCATCTGTAGTAAACCCTCATTATAGGATTTTGCCATCTCCTCTTGGGTCTTTGCCAGTTGCTGCAAACCCCGCATTAAAATTGCAGAATTTTCCGTTTGCTTGTGCTGAAGCGAGGTCAGAAATTCCTCCATTTTCCCCTTTCACTGCCTTGTGGACTGCCCACGTTAAACTCCACCAATTGTGACGTCTCAGTCCCAGCGTCGGATCTTTTGTTCAGATCAAAGGCAGGAAACACTGTATTACTCTAAGCAGGGGTTTATTTACAGGGTATAAAGCAGTTACAGGGTTAACTCATAACACAAAACGGAAATAAAAGACCTAACTCCTTCCAGGAGTACTGACTAATACTGCTTAGTCCCTAACTAGTCGTGGGAGAACTAAACTCTTTTCCCTACTTTACCCAGTGTACCTGCAGCAGGTCTCCTTTCAGATCAGTCTACAGCAGCTTCTCTCACCCTGTCTGTATAACTCTCAACAGTGTGTGTCTGGCAGCATGGGGGGGGGGGGATCTCTGTATCACTTCCTGACTATACAGGCTAGGCTAATTAGCTCATTAACTCACAGCTGCACAGACCTGTCCAGAATAATTAACACTATGAGAGCTGTAAAGTCCCACAACTGCCCCAGTCTAGCCCCTAGAGGGCAGCGGCGGCACCACAATATGTATAGTTGAAAAAGATTTCACAGGCACTCCAATATAGTATCCTGAATGGGCTGGTGCATATCCCATGAAGATAACAAAAACAAACATTACCAGAAACTGGCAAAAAGGAGACAGCACTCAGGCAGGTCAATTCAGTAAGTGTATTAAAACACACAGCACAAAAGTCCAACGTTTCGATCCCACAGGGGGATCTTCCTCAGGAGGGTGCAACAGACACAGGACAGTGAGTGACGTATATACCCCAACACCCAAGTGACAAACATCTCCATATCATCAAAAAGCATCATCATCGGGCGACAGAGCAGCTGTGCATAATACAATCTAATTAGCTCATGCTCCAACTCCATGCCTGTACTATTGGGGAATCCAAGTCACATGATCAAGCCCAAGCTGTCAGTGTGATTAGTATATAGAAACAAGTTCCAAATAGCGGTGCTCGGTAAGGGCAGGAAACATGTATTTCAAATGAACTCTAGACTCATGAGGATAGATGTTTGGTGGATGAGCTCTGAATCAAGCCTAGTGAGATTCATAGACCCAGTATGTTGGCATCTCAGATAAGGAGTTAATTGCAATAACTGTCCATGTAGTGGAGACACATAGCATAATCCTGTAAAAGGTTTTTACTCCACTGGACGATGCCCCACTATCTAGAGTAACACGGATAGTGGTCAACTTCTCCCCAATGATTAAATGGAGGAAATATGGTACCCACATGCAGCAGCAGCTTGTCCCTGTGCGTGCGTCACGTCAATCAGTAGTAGAAAGAAGCATCCAAGGAGAGGGACGGAGCACAGCTATAAAGTATAGGGGCTAACGCCAACAAGTGAAGGTTAAAACATTAAACTTGAATGATCATGGCACAAGGGGAACATGTGGTACACAGTGTCAGTGTGATTGCATGTATACAAACTGATGCTGCATTTTGACATTATTTTTGGCAGTTCGAAAGATTCTTATATATTTGTCTATTTTTCCTGTTTGTTTTGTGTCTTAGCTCTGTGCTGTTTAAATTACATAAATTGCTATAGTATTTGACAAATTCACTGTTAATTTCAGACTGTCAGGAATCGGCGTCCTCCGCGCTCCCCACACAGAGCACTCTCCCCCCTCAGGGAGTCCCTGGACACACAAAACAATCCTGCCTTACCGACCTCTGCGGCTCCCTGCCCCTGCCGCCGTCACGGGATCACTCCCCTCAGCGATTCCTCTGCTCAGCGCCGGGCGCGCCCACGCCCTCCCGCGCGCACACCTGCACCATCCACTGGCGCGTACACGCGTTACGGAGCGCGCTCATTCTGCACACTCTTCTTCCCGTCTCCCGGACCTCAGGCTCCGCCCCCATACACGCAAGGGCATACTCAGGTTACCAACAAGACTCACCTGGCCTGTTATGCCTGCACCAATCTGCAGTGTCTCCCTGTAGCTCTTCCTGTCCCGCCTCCGTTCCAAATTGGACCTTCCTGCTTTATCTAGCTCCTCTCTGCTCTCAGTCTTTGCTCGACATAGACTCTGTATGGAAGTACTTCTGGATTCTCTCAGTGTTTTCACAGGTTCTGACGCGGCTTGTACGAGAACCCCCTCTGGCTCTCGATCTCGGCACTCCATGGACAACGCTCACTCTGGTAACCCCTTGAACGCGGCTTGGACTACGACCTATCTCTGCTCTCCACTCCCGGACCTCGGCAAGTCATTCTTCACTATATCTCTCCAACCGGTACCAGCAAGAATTGTCTACCTTACTACAGCTGGCCTGGCAACACTTATTACCACACTCCGGACACGCTCCCTTTGCTGCAGGTGCGTGTATTACCACTTCCCCCTTCAGCTCAGGGGACAGGACTGGTCTGCAGGCAGCACCGGCATAACATTATGTCGAGCCCACAAGACGCAGACCAGACCGAACTTCAACAGTTTCTCTCCAATCTGCTTCAGCAAAACCAGGCCATGGCGGATCAAATTGTGGCACTTACACGCCAGGTCGCAGTACTCTCAGACCGAGCATCGACCGTGACCTCGCCAGATGTAAGCCCCCACTCCACAAGCGCAGTTAGCAGCTCCGATGTAAGGATTCCTCCCCCCAAGCCTTATGCAGGTGAGCCGCAAGAATGTAGGGGTTTCCTAAACCAGTGTGAGGTGCAGTTTGAAATGGCCCCCCATCTCTACAATACTGGTCGCAAGAAGGTAGCCTACATTTATAACCTCCTCACTGGCAGCGCCCTAGCTTGGGCTTTCCCGGTTTGGGAGCGACGTTCTGATCTTACCCAAGATTACCCGGCATTTAAAGCAGAGTTCCATCAAGTATTCGATTCCCCCGCTCGTCGGGAGATGGCATCTGTTTCTCTTCTCCAGATCACTCAGGGACGGCGAATGGTGACACAGTATGCTGTGGAATTCCGGACTCTAGCAGCCGAGACTAACTGGGGACAAGAGGCTCTCGTCTCCGTATTCTGGCAAGGCCTGGCAGATCCCATCAAGGATGAACTCTCTCGCCAATCCAGGCCGGATCAATTGGAGGTCCTCATTGATTTGGCCATCCGAGTGGATCAACGTATCCAGGTACGCCGCTCAGAGCATCAGCGCTCTTGCTTCCATAACTTTCATGTTCCGTTCTCCAGTACTCCCAGCAGCACTCCTGCTCCCCCAAGTGCTACCACACCTCTTCGTCCTGCACTGGAGTTGCCAGAGCCAATGCAATTGGGGGTACAACGCATCCGCACACCGATACGGCAGTTTCGCCACGCCGGGTGTTGTGTTTCTATTGCGGATCCATGGAGCATCTGGTTCGGGAGTGTCCACTGCGTCCGGGAAACGGGAACACCCAGTGAGTACAGAGGGGCTCTCTCTGGGTGTAATGTCTCCACGTCCCCTTCATAAAGGTGAACTCCCTAAGAAACTTACATTTCCAGTCTCCCTTTCATGCGATAAGTTCCAGACTTCTACCGCCGCTTTCATTGACTCAGGAGCTGGAGGAAACTTTGTGGACCTTGAATTCGCCAAGTTAAACCGCATACCGCTCGTGAGGAAGAAGGTTCCCATCGCACTCGTCGGTATCGATGGACGTCCCCTTACCCCGGCCCACATCTCCTTAGAGACGGCCCCCTTGCTTCTGTCCTCACATCTGCACAAGGAGATCTTAGTTCTCTATGCCATTCACGCTCCTGGGATACCCATCACTCTTGGTCTTCCTTGGCTACAGCTTAACAATCCTCTCATTGACTGGACTTCCTCTGCTCCCATCTCCTGGAGGCCGAGGTCAGACAAGACTCATCAACTGCTGGCCAATACCTCTGTTCCCGAAGTTATTCTACCTTCTGTTTACCACCAATTCCGGGACGTTTTCAATAAGGTACAGTGAGACCTTTTGCCGCCACACAGGACTTACGATTGCCCGATCGATCTGGTTCCAGGTTATTCCCTACCCAAGTCCAAGACCTACCCCTTGTCGTTACCAGAATCTCACGCTATGGATGAATATATCCAGGAGAATCTCAAGAAAGGCTTTATTCGTAACTCCAATTCCCTAGCAGGGGCTGGGTTTTTCTTCGTCAAGAAAAAGGACGGGTCGTTGAGGCCTTGCATCGATTACAGGGGTTTGAACCACATAACCATCAAAAATCTTATTACCGAACTGTTCGATAAAATACAGGGGGCCAAGATTTTTTCTAAGTTGGATCTACGCGGTGCCTATATCCTGGTGCGCATCAGAAAGGGGGATGAATGGAAAACGGCCTTCAACACGCGTAGTGGACACTACGAGTATCTGGTAATGCCTTTCGACTTATGTAATGCTCTCGCTGTCTTCCAGGATTTCATCAACGACGTCTTTCGTAAGGTACTCAATATTTTTGTTATTGTATACTTGGATGATATCCTGATTTTTTCCAAAGATCTCCAGGACCATATACGCCACACCTCCTACATCCTTTCCCGTCTCCGTGAACACCATTTGTATGCCAAACTGGAGAAGTGCACCTTTCATCAGACCTCTACTCCGTTCCTGGGGTACATCATTTCCGATGAGGGGTTTATGATGGACTCCGGTAAACTTCAAGCAGTCACTGAATGGCCAAGACCCAATTCTCTCAAGGCCATACAACGTTTTTTATGGTTCGCTAATTACTATCGTAAGTTTATACAGAGTTTTTCTACCATTGTGGCACCCCTCACTGCGCTCACCAAAAAAGGAGCTGATCCTTCTGCTTGGTCATCCGAGGCCATCTCCGCCTTCGAGACACTCAAGGAAGCTTTTATATCCGCACCTATTCTCCGTCATCACAACATTGAACTTCCCTTCGTCCTGGAGGTCGATGCTTCTGATTGCGGCGCTGGAGTCGTTCTCTCTCAGAGACCCACGCCTCAAGATAAGTTACATACCTGTGCATATTTTTCCAAGAAATTCTCATCCGCCGAGAGGAACTATGACGTGGGTAACAGGGAACTTCTGGCCGTGAAGATGGCTCTTCAAGAGTGGAGACACCTGCAGGAGGGGTCGAAAGAGCCGTTTACTATTCTCACGGACCACAACAACATTCTTTACATAGAAAACGCTCGACACCTTGGTCCACGACAGGCTCGTTGGGCTCTTTTTTTTTCTCGATTCGATTTTCACCTTTCCTATATCCCCGGGACCAAGAACGTAAAGGCAGATGCACTCTCCAGAATACATTCTTCTGAACAGAGACCAGAGGAACCTTTGGAGACTATCCTTCCACAAGAGAGGATTCTCGCCACGTCTTCTTTCAAGAATCTTGACAAGATTTTGCACTCCCAGAGACGCATTCCCAAGGACTTGGTCATTCCCGACAACAAACTCTTCGTACCTTCCAAATTTGTTCCAGAGGTCCTGTCTTGGGGTCACTCCTCTAAATCTGCAGGTCATCCAGGTTTTAAGAAGACTACTGATCATATTCGTCTGAATTTCTGGTGGCCAAGGATGTCTCAAGATATTCTGGAGTTTACCCGCGCCTGCCCCACGTGCGCTCAAAGCAAGACTCTCCTTCAAAAGCCTCAGGGTTTTCTGTTACCTCTTCCAGTTCCTGACCGCCCCTGGTCCCACATTTCAATGGACTTCATCGTGGAGTTGCCCAGGTCCAGAGGAATGAACACTATCTTGGTGGTCGTGGACAGGTCCTCGAAGATGTCCCATTTTATTCCACTTAAAGGATTACCCACCTCCCCCGCCCTTGCTGATATTTTTACGGAGCAGATTTTCCGGATTCATGGGATCCCTTCGTCCATTGTTTGACAGAGGTTCTCAGTTCGTATCCAAATTTTGGAGAGCTTTCACGAAGAGATTGGGCATCTCTTCTTCTTTCTCTTCCGCCTATCATCCTCAGTCCAATGGACAAACGGAGAGAATCAATCAATCCCTGGAGAAGTACCTGAGATGTTTCATATCCGATTTCCAGGATGATTGGGCTCAACTCCTTTCTTGGGCAGAGTATGCCGTCAATTCTGCCAAAAACGAGGCCACCCGGGAGTCGCACTTCTTTATAAATTATGGGTTCCACCCTCCCTGTCTTCCCATCCCCAACATCTCTTCTGGAGTACCAGCCGTAGATGAACGCATTTCTTCCATCCAAACCGCATGGTCCAGGATTCAGTCTACCCTTCTCGACTCCTCCCGCAGATCGAAACTACACGTCGTCGTCGTTCGGCGCCCAGTTACAAACCAGGGGATTTGGTATGGCTCTCCTCTAAGAATATCCACCTCAAGGTACCATCTCCTAAACTGGCACCTAAGTTCCTGGGCCCCTTCCCTATTTGTGAACAAATCAATCCCGTGGCATACCGGCTCCAACTACCACCCAGTATGAAGATTCCCAATGTCTTTCATGTGTCACTCTTAAAACCATTCATCTCCAGTCACTTCTTTCCGGATCAGACTCGTAAACCGGACCCCATTACTGTCCAAAATAACGAGGAATACGAAGTTCACTCTCTTTTGGATTCTCGCCAATCCAGGGGCCAGCTCCAGTACTTGGTGCAGTGGACGGGCTTTGGCCCTGAAGAGAGATCCTGGGTACCTTTAAAGGACATTCATGCCCCGGCCCTTCTTAAGTCCTTCAGGAAAAAGTTTCCAGAGAAACCGTTCATGGTCCGTCCTGAGGCCGTTCCTGAAGAGGGGGGTACTGTCAGGAATCGGCGTCCTCTGCGCTCCCCACATAGAGCACTCTCTCCCCTCAGGGAGTCCCTGGACACACAAAACAATCCTGCCTTACCGACCTCTGCGGCTCCCCGCCCCTGCTGCCGTCGCGGGATCACTCCCCTCAGCGATTCCTCTGCTCAGTGCCGGGCGCGCCCACGCACTCCCCTGCACCATCCACTGGGTCAGTCCACGCGCGTACACGCGTTACGGAGCGCGCTCATTCTGCACTCTTCTTCCCGTCCCCCGGACCTCAGACTCCGCCCCCGCACACCACACGAGCATACTCAGGTTACCAACAAGACTCACCTGGCCTGTTATGCCTGCACCAATCTGCAGTGTCTCCCTGTAGCTCTTCCTGCCCCGCCTCCGTTCCTAATTGGACCTTCCTGCTTTATCTAGCTCCTCTCTGCTCTCAGTCTTTGCTCGACATAGTCTCTGTATGGAAGTACTTCTGGATTCTCTCAGTGTTTTCACAGGTTCTGACGCGGCTTGTACGACTACCCCCTCTGGCTCTCGATCTTGGCACTCCTTGGACAACGCTCACTCTGGTAACCCCTTGAACACGGCTTGGACTACGACCTATCTCCGCTCTCCACTCCCTGACTTCGGCAAAGCATCATTCACTCTATCTCCACAACCGGTACCGGCAAGTATTGTCTACCTTATTACACCTGGCCTGGCAACGCTTCATACCATACTCCGGACACGCTCCCTTTGCTGCGGGTGCGTGTATTACCACTTCCCCCTTCAGCTCAGGGGACGGGTCTGGTCTGCGGGCAGCACCGGCGTAACACAGATGGATTAAAAGACTTTTATCCTGATCCACTTTTAAACTAAATATATTTAAGTGTAACACCCTTTCCCTATGGAAACCAGGGGCAACTGTGCATGCTGCTTTCCCTATGGAACCCAGGGGCAACTGTGCATGCTGCTTTCCCTATGGAACCCAGGGGCAATTGTGCATGCTGCTTTCCCTATGGAAACCAGGGGCAATTGTGCATGCTGCTATTACCTGCGAGGCCAAAGCCTCAACTTCTTGGGAGCCTGGGGCACTATCTCGCTGTGCAGCGCCTGCACCTATAGGGATCCCAGTGTAGGCGGGATTTACTCCTCATAGGAACCAATAAACACTATCACAACTGGGGGGGTGGGGTGTGTGTTTATATGTGTATACACACACACACACACACATGAGAAAAGAAAAGTGCCCGATCCTGGTGTAATATGATAAGATACACGATTTAATGTTTCCCAATAAAACTCCAACAAATGCAAACTCACAAAGAAAATAATCCAGCATGTAATGAGTAATACTCATTCACCAGACGCTGGAATCTGCTGCTCCGCTCGCACGTCCTGCTCCCATGTGTTGCTTTGGCACCTCTGAGCTACCGTCCAGCAGGAGCCCCAGAGGGCGTGCAGCTTCTCCTGATGTTCCCCGGAAACCAACTGAGGTAAACAGAGGTTCCGGATAGGAGGAAGGGAGATGGTGGGACCATGGGGAACAAATCGTAAGAGCGGGGCAGCGTCCCAGAGTCTTAATGAAAGTCCCAGGTATAGATGAGTCTGGTGCAATGACCGTCACTAGCTTGCACTAGTATCCCTACACGTTTCTTCACACTTAGGTGATTTCATCAGGGGATAAGTGACGGATATACGTCATAGGTATTTATATTCGTATGAACCAATCAGAAAAGATCTTTAGCTAGTTAGGTATTTGCGTGAATAAATACAATCAATTAATGGCTGTTAGGCCCTATAAAACCATATTCCAATAAAATAATGTAATAGAATCATATAAATAACAAATATATAGCCACAAGAAACACATACACAAATTCATATATATATACATTCTTGTTTGCATCTTTGGTATATATGTGTGTATCAACCAGGATATATGTCCATTTGAATCAATAGATGAAGATACTTAAAGATTGAATGGAAAAACCTGTATTGAATTAGTAAACAGACACTCTATATAGATATACATATCATTGTTTATGTTTATATATGTGTATTTTTAAAAAAAACAACTACGTTCACAAATTTGAGCACATTTATTCACATATTAAATTGCTATTTCTGTTAAACATTCTTATAGATCAAACACACAAATTGTTTTTCTCCTTAGCTGACAGCGTTCTATTCTCTGCTGTATGGTGCATTCTTTTCAGTTTGCGACATTAGTGATCTCGGATACAAATTCTGTCTGCTTGTAGTTTCTTCTTATCTGAAAGAGATATATATGTATACATTAGAATTTCAGATATATAATTAAAATTGTATTTACATGTATCTATTAATATGCTTCTGGGTTAATATATACCGTTGGGTATTGATAATAATATAAATACTGATACTTATGTATGTATTTTCACCACTTCTTCATTCTGTTGTATGTTCATCGACACCCCTAAAGAACTAAATGTCAAATGGAAGATAAATTGGATTAATATAACAGTATGGTTTTCTAAAAATGTAATTCTTTCAATTATATAATAATCATATTAAATCGACTCTATCTTCCTATAGTAGCCCATTTGAGAGGTTTGCGGATCACTGTAAGTGGTTGGCAACCATCTCAAATTTAAATCGTGTATCTTATCATATTACACCAGGATCGGGCGCTTTCTTTTCTTCTCCTTTTCATAGATCGATTGGGAGGTCGTTGTTTTCCACTTATGTCAACTTACTCATTTTTAATATTTTATTTATACATGTATATTTGTTTTAATTTGATTTGTTTTTAGTTACTGGTTACACTGGTTCATAATATTTAGAATCATCATTTTTATTTATTTTATTTGTGCGTTATATGCTAGATCGTCATCTATGGGTATATACTAGTGACTCTTTATTTATATGAGACCACAACATAGATTTAACAGATGTTATCGCAGTAGATATCAAGAGGCGCAGTCTCTTGTTTGTATGTATATATATATATATATATATATATACATACACACACACACACACACCTCAACCCCGTTATAGTGCGATCTGCTTATAACGCGGTCAGAGCGTGGCTCTTGATTTGAAAACCTCTGTGCAACTTACCGGCATCTAGATCTCTCTCCTCTCTGCAGCTGTTAGGTCTCTCCTCTCTTCATAGGGCTGTGTCCACGTGCTCTCCTCTCTGCAGATGTCAGCTCTCTCCTCTCTTCATAGGGCTGTGTCCACATGCTCTCCACTGCAGCTGTCAGCTCTCTCCTCTCTTCATAGGGCTGTGTCCACATGCTCTCCACTGCAGCTGTCAGCTCTCTCCTCTCTTCATAGGGCTGTGTCCAAGTGCTCTCCTCTCTGCAGCTGTCAGGTCTCTCCTCTTCATAGGGCTGTGTCCACGTGTTCTCTCTGCAGCTGTAAGATCTCTCCTCTCTTCATAGGGCTGTGTCCACGTGCTCTCCTCTCTGCAGCTGTAAGATCTCTCCTCTCTTCATAGGGCTGTGTCCACGTGCTCTCCTCTCTGCAGCTGTAAGATCTCTCCTCTCAACATAGGGCTGTGTCCACGTGCTCTCCTCTCTGCAGCTGTAAGGTCTCTCCTCTCTTCATAGGGCTGTGTCCACGTGCTCTTCTGCAGCTGTCCGCTCTCGTGCGCGTCATTTTTTTTTTAAACATTCAATGCTTTATTGACTAATGGACACATACACAAACCAATTGAACATTAATTAATACATTTTATATAATACACATGCAGGGATCGAACTCAGGACCTTCCATATATTGGTAACAAATGCCTTACCTCTACTTCATAAGCTTGGTGTGACAAGACATACATTATTTTAATTTTTTTGGTGTAGCGGTAAGGCATTGGTACCCCCCCCCCCCGCCTAAATGTCAGCCCATTGTTTTAACATTATCAGTCAGTAGGTGTCATTACAATTAGATGTGGTTGCAGCCTTTTGGTCAGCTGTGATGTCATAAGCGAGTTAAAATGCACATACAGTGTATGTATATACTACATGCCACAACCCAATACATATTACACTGCATGCTTAATCAATGAATGCCTATCCACAATAACAAGACTCGTTTTTGATAGTATTGTAGAAATGTAATACAATAAACTACAGTCATTGTTAGAAATACAATTATTATATTACAATGTATGAACGAGAATTTATACCAAGACAATTGCATGAGAATACGTTGCAAGATTTAGATTTCTAATGTAGCAAACGAGCGGAATTCTGTTGAAGGTTTGATGCATAACAGAGGTTAGAGGTCGGCTTAAGGATAGTAATATGAAATGTGAGTCTCAAGTAGTTTGGAGTTTGTTACAGAGAAGCCACAAGGAGAAAGGGGGTGCATGTTTTCATCATGGATTGAACTTTCATCTGTAAGTAACACTGTAACAATTAACTATAACTGTCTGCTGAACAACAATCTTCTGAAGTTTTGGAATCTTTCTGAACAAGAAATAATAAGTGGAATTATTTAACAGTCACGTCATACATTTTTATTTTTGCTACTTGCATGGCCTTTCACATGACGTGTTTTATTTAAAAAATACCAGTTATTAATGGCACATTCTGGTTCGTACAAATCAATTGCCGGTCCATTAATTGATATTGTCATGAGATTATCCATGGTAGAAGTCTGTAGCGTGCTCCTGCTCTTGGATTTAATTAAGTTCATGGCGGCAAAACCCTTTTTGCATGATGTTGTCGAAGTTGGAAGGACAGCGATTATCGATAGCAACTTAACGAAAAACGGAAACCTCTCTCTGTGCGATTCGGTTTTCAGAATATCCTCCAGCTTCAAATGCTTACATAAAACCTTCACTTCATACCATTCATTCAGAATCGCTTCTGTAACCGTCTCAAGCGAATCTTTCGATATCAAGGCGTGAAAATGGCGTGTGACCGCCTTAATCTCAGAGTCCCCATAATTTTTTAACTCTCTACCAGACGGCCACGTAACAGTATCGAATATGGAGCAGGCAGCCGATACTTCGCAGTGATTGTCAAAAAATCTGTCATTTAAACATTTCATACCCGCTTTAATTAATTTAATTCTGTCCTGCTGATACTCCAATTTTTCCTGGGGTAGTCCAGATAATTCAACTTCTTGAAATTTTGCAGACATAGATGTGCTATCAAGAAATGATTTCTCTTCCTCTCCTACCGTATGTTCCAATTCCTCCAAAGAATGCAATGCATTTGTCACGTGCAATTTTACATGGCTCAGTAGCAGTTTTTCTCGCTGAAAAATTAGGGACAACTTTTTAAAAATCAGAAGGAAATCCAGCAAGAAATGTAGAGTGAGTAAGAACCTAACATTTTTGAGCATCTTCAGAAATCCCTTGCAGTGGTTAGATTCAACTCGATTTTGTGATTCTACAATCGATTCCATATGGACGACACATGGTTTCCAATCAGCGAGGACGGATTTGAGAGCTCCGACTTTACTGGCGACCCATCGAACTTCATGAATATGTTGCACTTTCAAAATGTTTGCAGACAAAGATTGAGCGACATCTTGCAGTTCATTTTGCCTTTTGGGAGAATTTGCATAAAATCTAAAAAGCCCAATCAGAACATCGTCTACTTTGGAAATGTAAGGTGCATCTTTCACAGATTTCAGCACACACAACTGTAATTTCTGAGCTGCACAGTGCACCGAAATCAAATGTTTCACTTCAGCTTTCATTTTTGCTGTAAGTCCATTCACACTGCCCGACATGCTTGCAGCTCCATCGGTACGTAACCCCACCACCTGCGCAGTGTCTCGCCAGTGAAGACCACATTTAACCAACTCTTCTTGAACTGCATCAAAATATCCTTGTCCAGTAGAATTCTTTAGTTGAACTATGCTTACAAATGTTTCCTTTACGTCACCTTGCTTACAATACTTTATATACATGATATGCTGCTCGGTTGGAGATTTGTCAGTAGAGCCATCCAGTAATATACTGAAGAACGGGCTACTTTTAATCTCAGCAACAACGTCATTTCTTATCTTTTCAGCGATGAATTTGATGAATTCGGCGCACCGCTTGTCGTTGCCATATTGCTCGGGGACGCCCACGCCCAGCTTGCGTGCGTAATTCAATAGTTCTTTCATGTCGCTGAACGTCTTATTGTTTTTAGCAATATAATAAGCTGTATTGAAGACCACGCACATTTGCTGAAACATTTCCTTCTCCATCTTCTTTTTCCATGTCTCCTCCGGTGGCGTTTCTGGATTCAGTTGCACTCTCAAACTTTCGGCACACTAGCCAAGTTGGACAGACTTTCCATGCAATTTGAAAGTTTCAATTTTAAACGGTGATTTGAAATGTTGTCTAATTGGTTTATTTTGAACGCAGTCACCCGAACGACAGAACTCGGAACAGATTTGACACGATGCCACGGCAGAATCACTGTCATATGTTAACCAATTAAATTCTTTGAGCCAACTGACTTGAAAATTTCTTCTTTTATGAACTAACTTTATTGCCATCGGACGCTCATTTTGAGGCGGATTATCTTGAGGAGGGTTATCTTGAGGAGGGTTATCTTGAGGAGGGTTATGTTGAGGAGGGTTATGTTGAGGAGGGTTATGTTGAGGAGGGTTATGTTGAGGAGGGTTATGTTGAGGAGGATTATGTTGAGGAGGATTATGTTGAGGAGGATTATGTTGAGGCGGATTATCTTGAGGAGGGTTATTTTGAGGAGGGTTATCTTGAGGAGGGTTATCTTGAGGAGGGTTATCTTGAGGAGGGTTATCTGAATTCTCTGTATGGTTTACAGTGGGTGTCTTCTCCTTGTTTTCCTCTCCGGAACACATGTCGAGTGACGTTTCTACGGGTTTCTCCTTGATGCTCATCCTTAACGCCTCAAATTAAGAAGAAGATCTTTCAAATGATAGAATAATTGCCAACCGGTGTAACGCTAGTATACAGTATGCAGCACTTTCTTACAGACGCAAGGCAGGTGGCAGAGGGGAGCAAGCAGACACCTAAAATTAAGAATACGATCTTTCAATTTCAAATAATGGAATAATTACCAAACAGTGTAACGCGGGGAGAGCGGGGCGCGGGGGGGGGGGGGGTTGCGGATAAATGATTAAAAAATAAATAAATGTATAAGCAGAGGCCACCCGCTCGCCCTCCGTGATTGATCATCTGGGGAGAGCAGCGAGATGCAGGGGGGAGGAGGCGGAGAGCAGCGAGATGCAGGGGGGGAGGAGGCGGAGAGCAGCGAGATGCAGGGGGAGAAGAAGGGGGGAGGAGGGGGAGAGCAGCGAGATGCAGGGGGGGAGGAGGGGGAGAGCAGCGAGATGAGGGGGGGGAGAAGGGGGAGAGCAGCGAGATGCAGGGGGGGAGGAGGGGGAGAGCAGCGAGATGCAGGGGGGAGGAGGGGGAGAGCAGCGAGATGCAGGGGGGGAGGAGGGGGAGAGCAGCGAGATACAGGGGGGGAGGAGGGGGAGAGCAGCGAGATGCAGGGGAGAGGAGGGGGAGAGCAGCGAGATGCAGGGGGGGAGGAGGGGGAGAGCAGCGAGATGCAGGGGGGGAGGAGGGGGAGAGCAGCGAGATGCAGGGGAGAGGAGGGGGAGAGCAGCGAGATGCAGGGGGGGGAGGAGAGGGAGAGCAGCGAGATGCAGGGGGGGAGGAGGGGGAGAGCAGCGAGATGCAGGGGGGGAGGAGGGGGAGAGCAGCGAGATGCAGGGGGGAGGGGGAGAGCAGCGAGATGCAGGGGGGAGGAGGGGGAGAGCAGCGAGATGCAGGGGGGGAGGAGAGGGAGAGCAGCGAGATGCAGGGGGGGAGGAGAGAGAGAGCAGCGAGATGCAGGGGGGGAGGAGAGGGAGAGCAGCGAGATGCAGGGGGGGAGGAGAGGGAGAGCAGCGAGATGCAGGGGGGGAGGAGAGGGAGAGCAGCGAGATGCAGGGGGGAGGAGGCGGAGAGCAGCGAGATGCAGGGGGGGAGGAGGCGGAGAGCAGCGAGATGCAGGGGGGGAGGAAGGGGGGAGGAGGGGGAGAGCAGCGAGATGCAGGGGGGGAGGAGGGGGAGAGCAGCGAGATGAGGGGGGGGAGAAGGGGGAGAGCAGCGAGATGCAGGGGGGGAGGAGGGGGAGAGCAGCGAGATGCAGGGGGGAGGAGGGGGAGAGCAGCGAGATGCAGGGGGGGAGGAGAGGGAGAGCAGCGAGATGCAGGGGGGGAGGAGAGGGAGAGCAGCGAGATGCAGGGGGGGAGGAGAGGGAGAGCAGCGAGATGCAGGGGGGGAGGAGAGGGAGAGCAGCGAGATGCAGGGGGGGGAGGAGAGGGAGAGCAGCGAGATGCAGGGGGGGAGGAGGGGGAGAGCAGCGAGATGAGGGGGGGGAGGAGGGGGAGAGCAGCGAGATGCAGGGGGGGAGGAGGGGGGAGAGCAGCGAGATGCAGGGGGGGAGGAGAGGGAGAGCAGCGAGATGCAGGGGGAGGAGGGGGAGAGCAGCGAGATGCAGGGGGGGTGGAGGGGGAGAGCAGCGAGATGCAGGGGGGGAGGAGGGGGAGAGCAGTGAGATGCAGGGGGGGAGGAGGGGGAGAGCAGCGAGATGCAGGGGGGGAGGAGGCGGAGAGCAGCGAGATGCAGGGGGGGAGGAAGGGGGGAGGAGGGGGAGAGCAGCGAGATGCAGGGGGGGAGGAGGGGGAGAGCAGCGAGATGCAGGGGGGGAGGAGGGGGAGAGCAGTGAGATGCAGGGGGGGAGGAGGGGGAGACCAGTGAGATGCAGGGGGGGAGGAGGGGGAGAGCAGTGAGATACAGGGGGGAGGAGGGGGAGAGCAGTGAGATACAGGGGGGAGGAGGGGGAGAGCAGTGAGATGCAGGGGGGAGGAGGGGGAGAGCAGCGAGATGCAGGGGGGGAGGAGGGGGAGAGCAGCGAGATGCAGGGGGGGAGGAGGGGGAGAGCAGCGAGATGCAGGGGGGAGGAGGGGAAGAGCAGCGAGATGCAGGGGGGGTGGAGGGGGAGAGCAGCGAGATGCAGGGGGCGAGGAGGGGGAGAGCAGCGAGATGCAGGGGGGGAGGAGGGGGAGAGCAGTGAGATGCAGGGGGGGAGGAGGGGGAGACCAGTGAGATGCAGGGGGGGAGGAGGGGGAGAGCAGTGAGATACAGGGGGGAGGAGGGGGAGAGCAGCGAGATGCAGGGGGGGAGGAGGGGGAGAGCAGCGAGATGCAGGGGGCGAGGAGGGGGAGAGCAGTGAGATGCAGGGGGGAGGAGGGGGAGAGCAGTGAGATGCAGGGGGGGAGGTGGGGGAGACCAGTGAGATGCAGGGGGGGAGGAGGGGGAGAGCAGTGAGATACAGGGGGGAGGAGGGGGAGAGCAGCGAGATGCAGGGGGGGAGGAGGGGGAGAGCAGCGAGATGCAGGGGGCGAGGAGGGGGAGAGCAGTGAGATGCAGGGGGGAGGAGGGGGAGAGCAGTGAGATGCAGGGGGGGAGGTGGGGGAGACCAGTGAGATGCAGGGGGGGAGGAGGGGAAGAGCAGCGAGATGCAGGGGGGAGGAGGGGAAGAGCAGCGAGATGCAGGGGGGGTGGAGGGGGAGAGCAGCGAGATGCAGGGGGGGAGGAGGGGGAGAGCAGCGAGATGCAGGGGGGGAGGAGGGGGAGAGCAGCGAGATGCAGGGGGGGAGGAGGGGGAGAGCAGTGAGATGCAGGGGGGGAGGAGGGGGAGACCAGTGAGATGCAGGGGGGGAGGAGGGGGGAGAGCAGTGAGATACAGGGGGGAGGAGGGGGAGAGCAGTGAGATACAGGGGGGAGGAGGGGGAGAGCAGCGAGATGCAGGGGGGGAGGAGGGGGAGAGCAGCGAGATGCAGGGGGGGAGGAGGGGGAGAGCAGCGAGATGCAGGGGGGAGGAGGGGAAGAGCAGCGAGATGCAGGGGGGGTGGAGGGGGAGAGCAGCGAGATGCAGGGGGGGTGGAGGGGGAGAGCAGCGAGATGCAGGGGGCGAGGAGGGGGAGAGCAGCGAGATGCAGGGGGGGAGGAGGGGGAGAGCAGTGAGATGCAGGGGGGGAGGAGGGGGAGACCAGTGAGATACAGGGGGGAGGAGGGGGAGAGCAGCGAGATGCAGGGGGGGAGGAGGGGGAGAGCAGCGAGATGCAGGGGGCGAGGAGGGGGAGAGCAGTGAGATGCAGGGGGGAGGAGGGGGAGAGCAGTGAGATGCAGGGGGGGAGGTGGGGGAGACCAGTGAGATGCAGGGGGGGAGGAGGGGGGAGAGCAGTGAGATACAGGGGGGAGGAGGGTAGCTTTTACCTTTTTTTACATCAGCCAAGACGTCTCGTGACGTTGCGTTCCACCGCCTGCCCTGTGACACGCAAGCCCTGCGTTCCACCGCCTGCCCCGCACCCGGGGACAGGCCGCTGCGCCGGAATGTAGGAGGGGAGCGGTGAGACACGGGTCCTGCACCCGCCGGAGCGGTGAGATGCTAGAGGGAGGAGGTGACCCGCAGTGAGATGGAGGAGAGGAGGCGGTGACCCGTGAGTCCTGCACGCGCGGGGGGAGAGGCGGCACGCGCCGGGGGAGAGACTGCACGCGCTGGGGGAGAGGCGGCACGCGCTGGGGGAGAGACTGCACGCGCTGGGGGAGAGACTGCACGCGCTGGGGGAGAGGCACATGCTCCGTCTGAATCGGGAATGCGGAGAGCAGTGAGAGGAACCGGAAATGGCGGAACGTCACTTCCGGATTTAGATGCTGCCTTTTCCTTTATTATTGAGTGCAGGCCCAGGGAGAAAGTAATAAGATGCAGTGTGAGGCAGGGGGAGAGAGAACAGTGTGATGCAGGGGGGGGAGAGAACAGTGTGATGCAGGGGGAGAGAACAGTATGATGCAGGGGGGAGAGAACAGTGTGATGCAGGGGGGGGGGAGAGAACAGTGTGATGCAGGGGGGGGGAGAGAACAGTGTGATGCAGGGGGGGGGGGAGAGAACAGTGTGATGCAGGGGGGGGGGAGAGAACAGTGTGATTCAGGGGGGGGGGGAGAGAACAGTGTGATTCAGGGGGGGGGGGAGAGAACAGTGTGATTCAGGGGGGGGGGGAGAGAACAGTGTGATTCAGGGGGGGGGGGAGAGAACAGTGTGATTCAGGGGGGGGGGGAGAGAACAGTGTGATTCAGGGGGGGGGGGAGAGAACAGTGTGATTCAGGGGGGGGGGAGAGAACAGTGTGATTCAGGGGGGGGGGGAGAGAACAGTGTGATTCAGGGGGGGGGAGAGAATAGTGTGATGCAGGGGGGGGAGAGAACAGTGTGATGCAGGGGGAGAGAGAGAACAGTGTGATGCAGGGGGGGGGGAGAGAACAGTGTGATGCAGGGGGGAGAGAGAACAGTGTGATGCAGGGGGGGGGAGAGAACAGTGTGATGCAGGGTGGGGGAGAGAACAGTGTGATGCAGGGGGGGGAGAGAACAGTGTGATGCAGGGGGGGAGAGAACAGTGTGATGCAGGGGGAGAGAGAACAGTGTGATGCAGGGGGAGAGAGAACAGTGTGATGCAGGGGGAGAGAGAACAGTGTGATGCAGGGGGAGAGAGAACAGTGTGATGCAGGGGGGGAGAGAACAGTGTGATGCAGGGGGAGAGAGAACAGTGTGATGCAGGGGGTGGGAGATAACAGTGTGATGCAGGGGGGGGGGAGATAACAGTGTGATGCAGGGGGGGGGGGAGATAACAGTGTGATGCAGGGGGGGAGAGAACAGTGTGATGCAGGGGGAGAGAGAACAGTGTGATGCAGGGGGGGAGATAACAGTGTGATGCAGGGGGGGGGGGGGAGATAACAGTGTGATGCAGGGGGGGGAAGATAACAGTGTGATGCAGGGGGGGAGAGAACAGTGTGATGCAGGGGGAGAGAGAACAGTGTGATGCAGGGGGGGGAGATAACAGTGTGATGCAGGGGGGGAGAGGACAGTGTGATGCAGGGGGAGAGAGAACAGTGTGATGCAGGGGGGGAGAGAACAGTGTGATGCAGGGGGGGAGAGAACAGTGTGATGCAGGGGGGGAGAGAACAGTGTGATGCAGGGGGAGAGAGAACAGTGTGATGCAGGGGGAGAGAGAACAGTGTGATGCAGGGGGGGAGAGAACAGTGTGATGCAGGGGGGGAGAGAACAGTGTGATGCGGGGGGAGAGAGAGAACAGTGTGATGCAGGGGGGAGAGAGCAGTGTGATGCAGGGGGGGAGAGAACAGTGTGATGCAGGGGGGGAGAGAACAGTGTGATGCAGGGGGAGAGAGAGAACAGTGTGATGCAGGGGGGGGGGAGAGAACAGTGTGATGCAGGGGGGAGAGAGAACAGTGTGATGCAGGGGGGGGGAGAGAACAGTGTGATGCAGGGTGGGGGAGAGAACAGTGTGATGCAGGGGGGGGGAGAGAACAGTGTGATGCAGGGGGGGAGAGAACAGTGTGATGCAGGGGGGAGAGAGAACAGTGTGATGCAGGGGGAGAGAGAACAGTGTGATGCAGGGGGGGAGAGAACAGTGTGATGCAGGGGGAGAGAGAACAGTGTGATGCAGGGGGTGGGAGATAACAGTGTGATGCAGGGGGGGGGAGATAACAGTGTGATGCAGGGGGGGAGAGAACAGTGTGATGCAGGGGGAGAGAGAACAGTGTGATGCAGGGGGGGGAGATAACAGTGTGATGCAGGGGGGGAGAGGACAGTGTGATGCAGGGGGAGAGAGAACAGTGTGATCCAGGGGGGGAGAGAACAGTGTGATGCAGGGGGGGAGAGAACAGTGTGATGCAGGGGGAGAGAGAACAGTGTGATGCAGGGGGGGGAGAGAACAGTGTGATGCAGGGGGAGAGAGAGAACAGTGTGATGCAGGGGGGAGAGAGCAGTGTGATGCAGGGGGGGAGAGAACAGTGTGATGCAGGGGGGGGAGAGAACAGTGTGATGCAGGGGGAGAGAGAGAACAGTGTGATGCAGGGGGGGGGGGAGAGAACAGTGTGATGCAGGGGGGAGAGAGAACAGTGTGATGCAGGGGGGGGAGAGAACAGTGTGATGCAGGGTGGGGGAGAGAACAGTGTGATGCAGGGGGGGAGAGAACAGTGTGATGCAGGGGGAGAGAGAACAGTGTGATGCAGGGGGAGAGAGAACAGTGTGATGCAGGGGGGGAGAGAACAGTGTGATGCAGGGGGAGAGAGAACAGTGTGATGCAGGGGGTGGGAGATAACAGTGTGATGCATGGGGGGGGGGAGATAACAGTGTGATGCAGGGGGGGAGAGAACAGTGTGATGCAGGGGGAGAGAGAACAGTGTGATGCAGGGGGGGGGGAGATGACAGTGTGATGCAGGGGGGGAGAGGACAGTGTGATGCAGGGGGAGAGAGAACAGTGTGATCCAGGGGGGGAGAGAACAGTGTGATCCAGGGGGGGAGAGAACAGTGTGATGCAGGGGGGGAGAGAACAGTGTGATGCAGGGGGGGAGAGAACAGTGTGATGCAGGGGGAGAGAGAACAGTGTGATGCAGGGGGGGAGAGAACAGTGTGATGCAGGGGGGGAGAGAACAGTGTGATGCGGGGGGAGAGAGAGAACAGTGTGATGCAGGGGGGAGAGAGCAGTGTGATGCAGGGGGGGAGAGAACAGTGTGATGCTGGGGGGGAGAGAACAGTGTGATGCAGGGGGGAGAGAGAACAGTGTGATGCAGGGAGGGAGAAAGTAGTGTGATGCAGGGGGGAGAGAACAGTGTGATGCAGGGGGGAGAGAACAGTGTGATGCAGGGGGGAGAGAGTAGTGTGATGCAGGGGGGAGAGAACAGTGTGATGCAGGGGGGGAGAGTAGTGTGATGCAGGGGGAGAGAGAACAGTGTGAGGCAGGGGAGAGAGAGAACAGTGTGATGCAGGGGAGAGAGAACAGTGTGATGCAGGGGGAGAGAGAACAGTGTGATGCAGGGGGGGGGAGAGAGTAGTGTGATGCAGGGGAGAGAGTAGTGTGATGCAGGGGAGAGAGAGTAGTGTGATGCAGGGTGGGAGAGAGAGAACAGCGTGAGGCAGGGGGAGAGAGAACAGTGTGATGCAGGGGGGGAGAGAGAACAGTGTGATGCAGGGGGGGAGAGAACAGTGTGATGCAGGGGGGGAGAGAACAGTGTGATGCAGGGGGGAGAGAGTAGTGTGATGCATGGGGGGAGAGAGAACAGTGTGATGCAGGGGGGGAGAGAACAGTGTGATGCAGGGGGGGAGAGAACAGTGTGATGCAGGGGGGGAGAGAACAGTGTGATGCAGGGGGGGAGAGAACAGTGTGATGCAGGGGGGGGAGAGAACAGTGTGATGTAGGGGGGAGAGAGAACAGTGTGATGCAGGGGGGAGAGAACAGTGTGATGCAGGGGGGGAGAGAACAGTGTGATGCAGGGGGGAGAGAGAACAGTGTGATGCAGGGGGGAGAGAACAGTGAGATGCAGGGGGGGAGAGAACAGTGTGAGGCAGGGGGGGAGAGAACAGTGTGATGCAGGGGAGAGAGAAAACAGTGTGAGGTAGGGGGAGAGAGAACAGTGTGATGCAGGGGGAGAGAGAAAACAGTGTGAGACAGGGGGAGAGAGAACAGTGTGATGCAGGGGGGGGGGGGGAGAACAGTGTGATGCAGGGGGGGAGAGAACAGTGTGATGCAGGGGGGGAGAGAACAGTGTGATGCAGGGGGGGAGAGAACAGTGTGATGCAGGGGGGGGAGAGAACAGTGTGATGCAGGGGGGGAGAGAACAGTGTGATGTAGGGGGGAGAGAGAACAGTGTGATGCAGGGGGGAGAGAACAGTGTGATGCAGGGGTGAGAGAACAGTGTGATGCAGGGGGGAGAGAGAACAGTGTGATGCAGGGGGGGAGAGAACAGTGTGATGCAGGGGGGAGAGAACAGTGTGATGCAGGGGGGGAGAGAACAGTGTGATGCAGGGGGGGGAGAGAACAGTGTGATGCAGGGGGGGAGAGAACAGTGTGATGCAGGGGGGGAGAGAACAGTGTGATGCAAGGGGGAGAGAGTAGTGTGATGCATGGGGGGAGAGAGAACAGTGTGATGCAGGGGGGGAGAGAACAGTGTGATGCAGGGGGGGAGAGAACAGTGTGATGCAGGGGGGGGGAGAGAACAGTGTGATGCAGGGGTGGAGAGAACAGTGTGATGCAGAGGGGGAGAGAACAGTGTGATGCAGGGGGGGGGAGAGAACAGTGTGATGCAGGGGGGGAGAGAACAGTGTGATGTAGGGGGGAGAGAGAACAGTGTGATGCAGGGGGGAGAGAACAGTGTGATACAGGGGGGGAGAGAACAGTGTGATGCAGGGGGGAGAGAGAACAGTGTGATGCAGGGGGGAGAGAACAGTGAGATGCAGGGGGGGAGAGAACAGTGTGAGGCAGGGGGGGAGAGAACAGTGTGATGCAGGGGAGAGAGAAAACAGTGTGATGCAGGGGGGGAGAGAACAGTGTGATGCAGGGGGGAGAGAGAACAGTGTGATGCAGGGGGGAGAGAACAGTGAGATGCAGGGGGGGAGAGAACAGTGTGATGCAGGGGGGGGAGAGAACAGTGTGATGCAGGGGGGAGAGAGAACAGTGTGATGCAGGGGGGGAGAGAACAGTGTGAAGCAGGGGGGAGAGAACAGTGTGATGCAGGGGGGGAGAGAACAGTGTGATGCAGGGGGGGGAGAGAACAGTGTGATGCAGGGGGGGGAGAGAACAGTGTGATGCAGGGGGGGAGAGAACAGTGTGATGCAGGGGGGGAGAGAACAGTGTGATGCAGGGGGGAGAGAGTAGTGTTTTGCATGGGGGGAGAGAGAACAGTGTGATGCAGGGGGGGGAGAGAACAGTGTGATGCAGGGGGGGAGAGAACAGTGTGATGCAGGGGGGGGAGAGAACAGTGTGATGCAGGGGGGGAGAGAACAGTGTGATGCAGGGGGGGGAGAACAGTGTGATGCAGGGGGGAGAGAGAACAGTGTGATGCAGGGGGGAGAGAGAACAGTGTGATGCAGGGGGGGAGAGAACAGTGTGATGCAGGGGGGGAGAGAACAGTGTGATGCAGGGGGGAGAGAGAACAGTGTGATGCAGGGGGGAGAGAACAGTGAGATGCAGGGGGGGAGAGAACAGTGTGAGGCAGGGGGGGAGAGAACAGTGTGATGCAGGGGAGAGAGAAAACAGTGTGAGGTAGGGGGAGAGAGAACAGTGTGATGCAGGGGGAGAGAGAAAACAGTGTGAGGCAGGGGGAGAGAGAGAACAGTGTGATGCAGGGGAGAGAGAACAGTGTGATGCAGGGGGAGAGAGAACAGTGTGATGGGGGGGAGAGAACAGTGTGATGCAGGGGGGAGAGAGAACGGTGTGATGCAGGGGGAGAAAACAGTGTGATGCAGGGGGGAGAGAACAGTGTGATGCAGGGGGGGAGAGAACAGTGTGATGCAGGGGGGGAGAGAACAGTGTGATGCAGGGGGGGAGAGAACAGTGTGATGCAGGGGGGGGAGAACAGTGTGATGCAGGGGGAGAGAACAGTGTGATGCAGGGGGGAGAGAGAGAACAGTGTGATGCATGGGGGGAGAGAGAACAGTGTGATGCAGGGGGGGAGAGAACAGTGTGATGCAGGGGGAGAGAGAACAGTGTGATGCAGGGGAGAGAGAACCGTGTGATGCAGGGGGGGAGAGAGAACAGTGTGATGCAGGGGGAGAGAGAGAACAGTGTGATGCAGGGGGAGAGAGAACAGTGTGATGCAGGGGGGGGAGAGAACAGTGTGATGCAGGGGGGGAGAGAACAGTGTGATGTAGGGGGAGAGAGAACAGTGTGATGCAGGGGGGAGAGAACAGTGTGATGCAGGGGGGGAGAGAAGAGTGTGATGCAGGGGGGAGAGAGAACAGTGTGATGCAGGGGGGGAGAGAACAGTGTGATGCAGGGGGGAGAGAACAGTGTGATGCAGGGGGGGGAGAGAACAGTGTGATGCAGGGGGGGGGAGAGAACAGTGTGATGCAGGGGGGGAGAGAACAGTGTGATGCAGGGGGGGAGAGAACAGTGTGATGCAGGGGGGAGAGAGTAGTGTGATGCATGGGGGGAGAGAGAACAGTGTGATGCAGGGGGGGAGAGAACAGTGTGATGCAGGGGGGGAGAGAACAGTGTGATGCAGGGGGGGGAGAGAACAGTGTGATGCAGGGGGGGAGAGAACAGTGTGATGCAGGGGGGGAGAGAACAGTGTGATGCAGGGGGGGAGAGAACAGTGTGATGCAGGGGGGGGAGAGAACAGTGTGATGCAGGGGGGGAGAGAACAGTGTGATGTAGGGGGGAGAGAGAACAGTGTGATGCAGGGGGGAGAGAACAGTGTGATGCAGGGGGGGAGAGAACAGTGTGATGCAGGGGGGAGAGAGAACAGTGTGATGCAGGGGGGAGAGAACAGTGAGATGCAGGGGGGGAGAGAACAGTGTGAGGCAGGGGGGAGAGAACAGTGTGATGCAGGGGAGAGAGAAAACAGTGTGAGGTAGGGGGAGAGAGAACAGTGTGATGCAGGGGGAGAGAGAAAACAGTGTGAGGCAGGGGGAGAGAGAACAGTGTGAGGCAGGGGGGGGGAGAGAACAGTGTGATGCAGGGGGGGGAGAGAACAGTGTGATGCAGGGGGGGAGAGAACAGTGTGATGCAGGGGGGGAGAGAACAGTGTGATGCAGGGGGGGGAGAACAGTGTGATGCAGGGGGGGGAGAGAACAGTGTGATGCAGGGGGGGAGAGAACAGTGTGATGTAGGGGGGAGAGAGAACAGTGTGATGCAGGGGGGAGAGAACAGTGTGATGCAGGGGGGGAGAGAACAGTGTGATGCAGGGGGAGAGAGAACAGTGTGATGCAGGGGGGGAGAGAACAGTGTGAAGCAGGGGGGAGAGAACAGTGTGATGCAGGGGGGGAGAGAACAGTGTGATGCAGGGGGGGAGAGAACAGTGTGATGCAGGGGGGGGGAGAGAACAGTGTGATGCAGGGGGGGAGAGAACAGTGTGATGCAGGGGGGGAGAGAACAGTGTGATGCAGGGGGGAGAGAGTAGTGTGATGCATGGGGGGAGAGAGAACAGTGTGATGCAGGGGGGGAGAGAACAGTGTGATGCAGGGGGGGAGAGAACAGTGTGATGCAGGGGGGGAGAGAACAGTGTGATGCAGGGGGGGGAGAGAACAGTGTGATGCAGGGGTGGAGAGAACAGTGTGATGCAGGGGGGAGAGAGAACAGTGTGATGCAGGGGGGAGAGAGAACAGTGTGATGCAGGGGGGAGAGAACAGTGTGATGCAGGGGGGGAGAGAACAGTGTGATGCAGGGGGAGAGAGAACAGTGTGATGCAGGGGGGAGAGAACAGTGAGATGCAGGGGGGGAGAGAACAGTGTGATGCAGGGGAGAGAGAAAACAGTGTGAGGTAGGGGGAGAGAGAACAGTGTGATGCAGGGGGAGAGAGAAAACAGTGTGAGGCAGGGGGAGAGAGAGAACAGTGTAATGCAGGGGAGAGAGAACAGTGTGATGCAGGGGGAGAGAGAACAGTGTGATGGGGGGGAGAGAACAGTGTGATGCAGGGGGAGAGAGAACGGTGTGATGCAGGGGGAGAAAACAGTGTGATGCAGGGGGGAGAGAACAGTGTGATGCAGGGGAGAGAGAACAGTGTGATGCAGGGGGGGAGAGAACAGTGTGATGCAGGGGGGGAGAGAGAACAGTGTGATGCAGGGGGGAGAGAACAGTGTGATGCAGGGGGAGAGAGAACAGTGTGATGCAGGGGAGAGAGAACCGTGTGATGCAGGGGGGGAGAGAGAACAGTGTGATGCAGGGGGAGAGAGAGAACAGTGTGATGCAGGGGGAGAGAGAACAGTGTGATGCAGGGGGGGAGAGAACATTGTGATGCAGGGGGGGAGAGAACAGCGTGAGGCAGGGGGGAGAGAGAACAGTGTGATGCATGGGGGGAGAGAGAACAGTGTGATGCAGGGGGGGAGAGAGCAGTGTGATGCATGGGGGGAGAGAACAGTGTGATGCAGGAGGGGAGATAACAGTGTGATGCAGGGGGGGAGATAACAGTGTGATGCATGGGGGGAGAGAGAATAGTTTGATGCAGGGGAGAGAGTAGTGTGATGCATGGGGGGAGAGAGACCAGTGTGATGCAGGGGGGGGGGAGAGCAGTGTGATGCATGGGGGGAGAGAACAGTGTGATGCAGGGGGGGAGATTACAGTGTGATGCAGGGGGAGAGAGAACAGTGTGATGCATTGGGAGAGAGAATAGTTTGATGCAGGGGAGAGAGTAGTGTGATGCAGGGGGAGAGAGAGTAGTGTGATGCAGGGGGGAGTGAGAGTAGTGTGATGCAGGGGGAGAGAGAACAGTGTGATGCATGGGGGGAGAGAGTAGTGTGATGTAGAGGGGGAGAGAGTAAAGTGAGGCAGGGGGGGAGAGAGTAGTGTGATGCAGGGGGAGAGAGAGTAGTGTGATGCAGGGGGGAGAGAGAACAGTGTGATGCATGGGGGGAGAGAGTAGTGTGATGTAGAGGGGGAGAGAGTAGAGTGAGGCAGGGGGGGAGACTAGTGTGATGCATGGGGAGAGAACAGTGTTATGCAGGGGGGCAGTGTGATGCAGGGGGGCAGTGTGGTGCGGGGGGGAGTGATGCGGGGGGGCAGTGTGATGCAAGGGGGCAGTGTGATGCAGGGGGGCAGTGTGATGCAGGGGGGCAGTGTGATGCGGGGGGGCAGTGTGATGCGGGGGGGCAGTGTGATGCGGGGGGGGCAGTGTGATGCGGGGGGGGCAGTGTGATGCGGGGGGGCAGTGTGATGCGGGGGGGCAGTGTGATGCGGGGGGGCAGTGTGATGCGGGGGGGCAGTGTGATGCGGGGGGCAGTGTGATGCGGGGGGCAGTGTGATGCGGGGGGGTAGTGTGATGCGGGGGGGGCAGTGTGATGCGGGGGGGCAGTGTGATGCGGGGGGGCAGTGTGATGCGGGGGGGCTGTGTGATGCGGGGGCAGTGTGATGCGGGGGGGCTGTGTGATGCGGGGGGGCTGTGTGATGCGGGGGGCAGTGTGATGCGGGGGGCAGTGTGATGCAGGGGGGCAGTGTGATGCGGGGGGCAGCGTGATGCGGGGGGGCAGTGTGATGCGGGGGGCAGTGTGATGCGGGGGGGGCAGTGTGATGCGGGGGGCAGTGTGATGCGGGGGGCAGCGTGATGCGGGGGGCAGTGTGATGCAGGGGGGCAGTGTGATGCAGGGGGCAGTGTGATGCGGGGGGTAGTGTGATGCGGGGGGGGCAGTGTGATGCAGGGGGCAGCGTGATGCGGGGGGGCAGTGTGATGCAAAGGGGCAGTGTGATGCAGGGGATGTCACGGGAGAACAAAGAAAAGGAATGATGCAACACTCACCTAGTATCCATCCGGATTAAAAGAACGGTGCATTGGGATAACCATATATCGGAACAGAAATGTAAACAGAAAGTTACACAAGTTCCCAAATTAGCTGCACTCGTATTCTCGTTGTGTAATGGGCTAGCGTAGTCAGGGATATTGTATCATCCCGTAGGAGAGATAATGTATCTCTTGCTTCACATTGACACACTTGGTGGGATGCTAATATAGGCGCAAAACAAATACATTTTATTTAATTTTAACAGCGACGATTTTAAAAATATACAAACATGATTATTACAATTCCCCAGGGGGCGGCCCGGTAAAGAATCCTGACGGAAGGTAATTTAGGTAGATAGTTCTATACTCTGTCCGGTTAGATCTTGGTGAACCCCAATGTCTTGGATCAGGACAATTAGTAACTGATAGAACCTATATTACTTGATAATAACCATCATTATTATAAACCAATGTGGTGCTGGCAGAAAAGGAGAGAGTAGTCTCAGGCAGTATCTGTTAGAATAATACTACATATACAGTATTAATCTTGTAGAATAATGCTACATATATTGACCGTGTATCAGACGGGAAGTATATTCCAGTGCTGGTAAGTCACAGTGTCCAGTTATCTCTGCATAGAGTCCTAACAGTGTGTACGCAGAGCAGATTCCACAGTCTCTATGGTAGTGCTGCTGCAGGACAAATATATTTTCCTCTGCCAAAAATAAATTCTAGCATCCCACAAAGGTATTAAAAACTACACACCTGCTGTATATGTATGTGTGTGTATATATATATATATATATATATATATATGTATGTATGTAT
This sequence comes from Ascaphus truei, assembly GCF_040206685.1. Lineage (NCBI taxonomy): Eukaryota > Metazoa > Chordata > Amphibia > Anura > Ascaphidae > Ascaphus > Ascaphus truei. Next base: position 551,002,730 of record NC_134483.1, read on the forward strand.
GTGTATATATATATATTTGTATATATATATATATACAGTGGTCGACAAATCACCAAAAAATCTACTCGCCGAACAAAAAAATCTACTCGCCACCGAGTACCACACGTGTGCTGCTTGGGCCAATAGGAGCTCGCCACGATGTTAAATCCACTCGCCTGGGGCGTGCAAATGTATAGGTTTGTCGAACACTATATATATATATATATATATATATATATATATATATATATATATATATATATATATATATATATATATTAGACCATACGATACCGGTTGCAACACGACATCAAGGGACAGCACGCAGGTAAGTAAATCATGAATTTTCTATATTTGATAGAAGACACAAAAACCGACGTTTCGGTCCCCCAGTGGGACCTTTCTCAAGGTGGTGTCGGTTTTTGTGTCTTCTATCAAATATAGAAAATTTATGATTTACTTACCTGCGTGCTGTCCCTTGATGTCGTGTTGCAACCGGTATCGTATGGTCTGTTATTGCTTTATGGGATAAGCACCAAAACTTATTTACTTGCATATGGTGTGCCGGCTGTGCATTGGATTCTATATATATATTGTGGTGCCGTCGCTGCCCTCTAGGGGCTAGAGTGGGGCAGTTGTGGGACTTTACAGCTCTCATAGTGTTAATTATTCTGGATAGGTCTGTGCAGCTGTGAGTTAATGAGCTAATTACCCTAGCCTGTATAGTCAGGAAGTGATACAGAGATTCCCCCCCCCCCCCCCCCCCCCCATGCTGCCAGACACACACTGTTGAGAGTTATACAGACAGGGTGAGAGAAGCTGCTGTAGACTGATCTGAAAGGAGACCTGCTGCAGGTACACTGGGTAAAGTAGGGAAAAGAGTTTAGTTCTCCCATGACTAGTTAGGGACTAAGCAGTATTAGTCAGTACTCCTGGAAGGAGTTAGGTCTTTTATTTCCGTTTTGTGCTATGAGTTAACCCTGTACCTGCTTTATACCCTGTAAATAAACCCCTGCTTAGAGTAATACAGTGTTTCCTGCCTTTGATCTGGACAAAAGATCCGACGCTGGGACTGAGACGTCACAATATATATATATATATATATATATATATATATATATATATATATATATAACAGAGGGGCAGCTGGCACTCCCATCAAAGTGAAATTGTATGGTGCCTGTCCTATAGAAATAAACAGAGAAAGCAGTTACCCCTTGCAAGGGAAGACAAAGAACAGCACAAAAGGATAAATGGCAACAAAAAAACCTGTATTCAGATGGTACAGCACAAACAAGACCAACGTTTCGGTCCTTGTAGGATCTTCCTCAGGGTAGCCTGAATAAATTTTCATGCATTTTTATGGTGTCTCGTCCGTTTTTATATTGTTTATTAAAACTTTTTTATTTTCATATGAGTGACCTTTGCGGCTTACCCTATCTAGGGAATAGGCTATTTAGTGGCCTCCTATGAGATGACATTTTCCCTTACTATGTCAGCTACAAATAGTGCAATTACAGGGGGCGTTATATAATCCTTGCTGATTATGTGTGTGTTTATGCTGTAATTTTCTCCCTTGCACCAGGTAGTTTACCTTTGTGTTCCATGGTTGTTTGTTTGGTGAAGCGACGTGCCCCCTGTGTATCTTAGATTGTAGGGGAGACAGGTGAGAGGTAGGAAGGCCGGACAGCAGGAGGTTACAGTAATCGAGACGGGAGAGAATGAGGGCCTGAGTCAATGTTTGAGCAGTCGAGTAACAGAGGAAAGGGCGTATCTTTGGGATATTTCTGAGGAAAAAGCGACAGGTTTTCTGTAGAAACGTTTTGAATGTGAGAGCGGAATCGAGTGTGACCCCTAGGCAGCGTGCTTGGGCTACTGGGTGAATGTTGGTACTCCCAACAGTAATGTAGAAGGAGGTAGAAGGGCCAGGTTTGGGAGGAAGTATGAGGAGCTCTGTTTTAGCCATGTTGAGTTTAAGGCGGCGGAGGGCCATCCAGGATGATATAGCAGAGACATTCAGAAATGTTGGTCTTTACAGCAGGTGTAAGGTCAGGGGTTGAAAAGTACATTTGTGTGACGTCAGCATAGAGGTGATATTTAAACCCAAGGGATGTGATTAGGTCACCTAGAGAGAGTGTGTACAGAGAAAAGAGAATGGGTCCCAGGACAGAGCCCTGGGGTACCCCCACAGAGAGATCAATAGAGGAGGAGGTGTTAGCAAAGCGCAAAAAGAGAAAAAAACATCAGTCAAAATAGATAAAAACTTTATAAATTTACTCAAAATAAATTCACATAATAAAAGGATCCTAGTAGACTCAGATGAACCACACAGCCCAAGCACTAAAAGGGGTTCCCATCTCCAAAACCCCACAGAACTATAGATGTAATGTCGCAGGGTGAAGCTAAAGTTGATATAACAGCTTACTATGAGGAAGGGAATAACCCGTGTGGGGCTGTAAATTGTATCAACTTAACATGTGTTACTAAGCTAAATTAAACATATTAGCACTAATGAGTTTAGTACAGACATAGTAATATAGTGCTGTTTGAAATACCTATATACTGTTTGAAATACCTATAGACTAAACATATGTTGCCATGCTAAAATGACATCGTGGCTCTAATAGAGTGAACCTAATACAGACATGATAATATGCTGCTATAAATGACTAAACTTGATTTTGAACTAAAATGAGGATTCTAATCAAACTAATATCAAAATAAAAATGACATGAATCAACAGTTGACAACATCTAAAAAATAATAATAAACCCTCCTCACATATAAATACTAATAACCCTACTAATGAAACACCGATGCCAAATGTACATTGAGGAAAAAATAATAAATTAATAAGGAGTATACGCAGATGAAAAATACAGATAAAAATCACAGATAAAAAATAAATACATAAAAAAGTGTAAATGCACTGGTGATATTGGAAATGAAATCAGGAAATATCACACATAAGGGCAACTATGATCTTATTTTAGAAAAGGGACCAATTCTATCAATTCATTGAGCCCGCCTGGTGACTTGCTCCCCAATGTAAAAATCCAAAACGGCTCTCTTTGCAAGAGATTCAAATCTCGATCCCCTCTTCTGGGGTCTCTTGCAACTACTTCAACCCCCCTAAACTGTAATCTGTTGCTTTTACCATGGTGATGGGTCAGAAAATGCTGAGATAAATTGTGAATCGTTCTCCCTTTATCTAGGTTACTTTGAGCATTTTTGATCAGATTAATGTGTTCATCAATTCGAATTTTAACTGGTCTAATAGTTTTTCCCACATACCTTAAGATTGCGCTGTCAGTTAATTACATACACCACAAAGGGTGTGTGGCAGCTGATAAAATCATTGATGGGATGTTCCCTGTTTCTAACGTCATATATATTTTTGTCACGTGACATATATGGACACATCACACACTTGCCACATACAAAATTCCCTTTGGGTTTCCGTAAAAAGCTACCACATGGATGTTGAACAATTGCATTTTTCTTGAGCGCACTCGGCGCCAATACATTTTTCAAATTCTTGGCTTTCCTTAAAGCTATTTTAGGTTTTGGAGTTAACTGATTATGTAAACCGGGGGTCCATACGTAGGAAACCCCAATGTTTCTGTAGTATCTTCCTAATTTCCTGGTTACAAAATCCCGTAACAAAGGTGTATCACTGTGCATATCTCCCTTGCCTATTTCAACAAATTTGGCCTTGGAAATTAAAACTTCTTCCCTAGGATATTCTCTACGCTTCTTGATCGATTTGTCAATCAAGGTAGAATCATATCCTTTGTCAATAAACCTCTTGGCTATTATTTGTGATTGTTCGTTAAAATCCGATACCCTGGAGCAATTTCTACGAACCCTTAATTGTTGGTCATAAGGTATATTATTGAGCCAATGACGTGAGTGATTGCTCCGATAATCAAGGTAGGAATTGACGTCCACTTTAAAATAAAGGTTTACTAATAATTTCATTATCAACAATCTTCAGATTTAAATCCAAGAAGTTTATCTCGAAGTTACTGTTTTCTCCACTAAGAACAATGTTTTTGGTGTTACTGTTTAAATGATTGATAAATCTATCCAGATCATGTTCAGATCTTGCCCATTGTCATCGATATACCTTTTGTAGTATATCAAATGTCGGCTAAACTAATTTTGACACCAAATGAATTCCAATTCCCACATCTCCATTAATAAACCCGCATAATTGGGGGCAAAACAGGTCCCCATGGCCGTCCCAGTGGTCTGGAGATAGAATTGTCCTTCAAAAAGAAAATAATTGTGTTGAAGTATAAAAAGAATACTATCAATGATGAATTGTTGAAGAATTGAAAGAGTGTTATCTTGGTGCAGAAAATGAGTGACCGCTTCAACCCCCTGTGCATGGTGAATACAGGTGTAAAGAGATGCAACATCCAAAGTTACCCGAAGAAAATGATCTTCCCAAGTGATGTTACTGAGTGAGTTTAAAACTTCAGTACTGTCATGTAAAAAAGAAGGAAGTAAAGCTGTGAGAGGTGTAAGAAAAGTGTCGACATACTGTGAAAGGTTGGATGTAATAAAAATTTTGGTGGATCCCCCTGGTCGTCCCATTGTGTCTGGAACAGATTCTATTACATCCCAACTTTGCTCCATGTATCTGTATTTTCCTCTCTCCCTTGCTCACCTGGCTTTCCTTAAGTAAACGGTTCTTACAGGACCAGTTATTATATCTGGATACTGAGTGGGAGATTCTCCGTGTTTCAGGTGCCTATAAAGTGTGACGATGTTGCTGTCTATTTCTCCATGGAGGAATGGGAGTATTTAGAAGGACACATGGAGTCTTACAAGAATGTGATGGAGAATAACCAGAACCTCAGCTCACTGGGTAAGAGGAGGTTCCTCTCATTGTAATAGGGATGTCCGTCCTGTGGGGATCCATCAAAAAGAAGCTCAGGTTATGGTTCATGACCCCATCTTAAAAGGACACAGAAATATCCTTCTATGATTTACAGGAAGGCTGAGAGTATAAAAAGTAAATAAAAAGGAGCAGTCATCCAACTTAAGGGGTGGATATTCCCAATGGAATATGCAGCAACAATCAGCAGAAAGTCTCCAAAAGAAGAGAAACAGACCATATAGACGGCAAATATATTGGTATATAGTAAAAGTACAAATGGAGGCTTACACTTAGGATTAAAAAAGATTGCGTGATCAGTAGCGGGTGGCAGGTGCACAGTGGGTCGCGATCTCTCTGTGTACTGCGACGGTTCTCTCCTGACCCGATGCCGAGGAACTGGCGGAAAAGCCCTTCTCTTTGTGGTGGTGGTGACTGCGTTTGTACCCTGTGGCCAAGGGTCTCAATCTATTCGAGCAGAGGACTCGTAAAGATCACTGTAACAGGGGAGTAATCCCTGTTCAAGTAAAGTGCCTTTAATCTAGCAGTGTGGTGGTTAACTGCTGGTAGTCAATTAATAAACACCACCTGCCTGATCTAGATTGCTTACAAAAGCCTGTCTGTTGAGACAGGAAGTGACTCCTTAGCTCACTTGTGGGCTGAACTTTGGAGACAGAGCAGTGTTCTTGAGTCTCCCAGGAGAGACTGACCAAGAGAACACAGATCTCTGGAGCTGACCGGTCTTGAGCTCTGCACAGCATAGCTGATTGCAAGACACCAAATAAGTCTTCTAAACCTGGATGCTGATATTTTCTGTGCACGCATGGGTGCGGTTCCAGGAGAGCAGAGAAGCTTACTCTACAGCAGCTAACAGATAAGACTTTTATTCTTAAGAGACTGCTTATATCTGCTTATTTCATGCTATATGTTTTTGGGCTGCGAGTCATGCTTAACTAAGGGTCTTGTGAATTGCATATTATTTCACTAGAGCCACCCCCAAGTGAATAGAAGCTCTGTTTCCCCCTGTGTTTGGATGATTTCCTGATGAAAAGGAAAAGGCACAATAAAGCCTTATTATAATTTCACCTTATAAAAGTCTCCAATTGTGTAACTCTGTGAACGTCCGTCTACAATCACCATACGGAAGTGCAGGAGGAGAATTGATCCTGGTGACCGATATAATTACATCCACGGTTGCAGAGCACAGAGTGGTAACATGTCCCTAACATGTCATGCTAATTATACAGTTATTTGATGTACGTGCAATACTCACCTGTTTTACTAATACAACCATATTTTATTATACTACACCATGAGGTTTTTTGCGCTGTTTCTCTTTTTGTTTCTGTTCTAGGATAATGCATGGCTAAGAAAGTAGTGCAGGAAGGAGGGGTTTGGGTTTTTAGAGCACTGGGACTCCTTTTCTGAGAGGTGCCATCTATATTCTAGGGACGCATTGCACCTCAATGAAGAGGGATCTTCTGTGCTAGGGGGGAGAATGCTAAAAAGGCTGGAGGAGATTTTAAACTAGGATGGAAGGGGGAGGGAGATGAAACAGATAACGAACTTAATGGAATAGAGGAGGATACAAGGTGGTATGGCGGTAGAATGGGGGCAAGTGCGAGTTTGACAAGCAGTGAGACACCCCTAGTAAATACAGATAATACTAGAAAACTTCTAAAGACTAAACCAAGTGGGCGCAGAAAGGAAGGAGCAGATAAGATAATAGTACAGGCTGAAAAAAAACTTAAATGCATGCTTGCTAATGCAAGAAGCCTGACAGATAAAATGGGGGAGCTTGAATTAATAGCTGCAAGGGAGCAGTATGATATCATAAGCATTACTGAAACAAGGTGGGATGAAACTCATCACTGGACAGTTCATTTAGAGGGTTATTCCCTTTTTCGGATGGATCGAACAAATAGAAGGGGAGGTGGAGTATGTTTATATGTTTAGTCTTGATTGTTTACTTTTTAGTCTTGACATTACATTTGTCCTTTGCTCCCCTATTGTTTCTCTTTTTTCCACGTTCTAAGGATCTGAGTGGGGTTTGAGCAACTAGGACTCTTTCTTGGGGATACTTACTATCATTCATCACTGTAGTATCTTACACTATTACATTGTGTTCCAACTCCTTCTCCCCGCCTCTAGTGCCCCTGGTTTGAGTTAGCGCCCTACTTTCTGTTCTTTTATAACAAAAAAAAACAGGTTTTTGGGGGTGCTTAAAGACAATTATATGACCCAAATTATTGAGGAACCAACCAGGAGAGGGGCAGACAGGAACTCCTCCAACAGGAGGCAGTAAATGATGCACAGCCGACGTCACGAAGAAGCGGAGGGAGGCAAGACTGGTGACTACTAAGGCTTTATTGAACAAGTGTAGTGCTGACGGATCCTCTGACGCGTTTCAGCCCATGAGGCCTTTGTCAAAGAATGATCCGTCAGACATGCTGAACAGCCTGATATAGCCCGTTCAAGACACAACACCTGTGATACCGCTCATCAACTGATGAGCCAAAGATGTGGGCTAGGACCTTCTAATATCAGAGATATATACAACATAAAATAGTTTCAAATAGGACAAGAAATGTATACAAACTCATTAAGTGCCATATATATATATATATATATGTATACCAATGATGTTAAATAAACGTCTGGTCCACAAGATAAAAAATTAAAAACAAGAATGTCAGACAATACACAAATGTCAAAAAATATAAATGATATAAATTGTAACCATGTATCATCACACCCAATTGAATAGCATAGTACTGCACCAACAAATGTAATATCAAGAAAATAAATAAATGAAGGAAAAGATATTCAACATAAGTAAATATACGATTAATAATGAAAAAATGCAAAAAGGAAGAGAGAGAGGGAGGGGGGAGGGAAAGGAAAGACGGGGAAGGGGTGGAGGGGGGGAGGGAGGGAAAGGAAAGAGGGGGAGGGGGAGGAATGGGGGGGAGGAAAGGAAAAGGAGACAAGGAAAGAAGGAGAAAAATAATTAGTCATGAAGAAAGTGCTGTAATTCCCATTCCACATTTAAACCATGTGGTTGCAAGGTGTTAAGCGAAAAAATTCATTGCATTTATTTTCTATTGAGGCAGTTGAGCCTATTACCACCCCTGATTCTTTGAGCAACATGCTCAATGCCAAAAAATCGGAAGTTAGTGAGCCCACCAAACGGGCATTCAGTGAAGTGTTTAGACACTGGATGTAATGTTTCTTTTTTGTTGATTAATCTAATATGTTCTGAAATTCTAACGTAATGGCCTGATGGTTCTCCCCACGTATTTATGGTTACATCCACACAGGATCACGTAAACGACATAGCTCGTATGGCAATTAATGAACGAACTGATTCTGTATCGGGTGTTTGGATATAAAGTATGTACCTTTTTGGTTGGCAATACATATTTACAATTCCTGCAGAAACCACATTTGTAAAATCCCTTAGGTATATATCCCAAATGTGATCGTTGTTGGGACTGAAATAAACTTCTAGAAATTGAAGTGGCGAGAGTATTTGCTTTCTTAAATGCAAATCTAGGTCCTGATTCTGTAACCATTTTTATGGTAGAAAGGAAAGGGTGATAGACAGCACTCTGACACAATGACTCAGCAAGGTTGCAGGGTGCACGGAACAGGAAGGGACCCTAATTCTCTTCAGAAGTACTAACAAACCAAAAAATAGTACCAGCACTCTCTGTCTCACAGCTACAGATATAAGCGAATACCAGTGTAGGGAATATGAATGATTTAATGACACTAATAATAAACTGAAAATATAGCAACAATAGCCAATACGCCAATGCAAGAATAAATATCACCATAGAGGAAATCAAAAATAAAGGGGGTAGAGGGGAAAGAAGGAGAAGGGGAAAAAAACACAAAAGAAAAGCAAAAAATCACAAAAATGGAAAAAGGAAAGCAAACTAGGGGGGCGACATTTCGAGGGGTGACCTCTTCATCTGGCCCATTCCCCCTGGTCCCAAAGGGTCCCAGAGGTACTTCCCTAAGTCTTCCCTCCCCACTGTCAAATAATCCCACACTCAGCTAATGATATAAATCTAAAGTCTAAAGAGGGCAAATCACATAAGCAGATATCAAATATCAAACAATGAATGTAGATACAAGAATATTGTAAAAGACACAGAACATATGCAGATATCAGATGTCAATCAGTGAACAAGTATAAGCAAACCCTCTTCCTGGTGCCTTGTCGAGTGCTTGGGACTCCCAAGCACTCGACTTAATGTTTCTGAATGCTGCAGGAATGTGTCTTGATTTGAACACAATCTTTTGTATCTTAGAAATTGTCCCTTCTGGATCCCACGGATGAGGGATTTAGGATGGTTACTCTTTGCGTGTAGGTATGAGTTCCTGGAATGTGGTTTTGTAAAAAATATCGGTTTGAATCATTGTTGTGGAGTCACCATGGAGTGTCACATCAAGAAAATTAATTTTGGTTAAATCTGTTTGATAAGTAAATTTGAGATTAACATCATTAGTGTTAAGAGTGTGCTAAAAAGAGTGTAAAGTATCTAGATCACCATCCCAAATGAAAATTAAATCGTCAATATATCGTTTGTAAAAAATTATATTAGAACGAAAAAATATTAGTGCTACCAAAAATGTGAACAGATTCACATAAACTCATAAAGAGATTGGCATATGAGGGTGCAAAAGAAGTCCCCATAGCCGTGCCGTGTTTTTGAAGAAAAAAATGTGAATCAAAAAGAAAATAATTGTGTGTTAATAAAAACAAAATAGAATCATTAATAAAAGTAATCTGTGCTGTGGAAAGTGAGGATTGCTGAAGATAGTGATAAATGGCTTGAAGGCCGTGCTTGTGTTCTATGATTGTATAAAGTGATGTGACATCCATGGTGACCCACCTGTATCCATCTCTCCAAACCACATCCCGCAAAGCAACCAGCAGAGATGTGGTATCCTGTATGAATGAAGGCAAATTATGCACAATTGGCTGTAGAAACTTGTCTACATACCGGTAAACACCATCCCCCAAAGATCCAATACTAGATATGATGGGTCGCCCCGGAGGGTTATCTAGTGATTTGGTGGGCTCACTAACTTCAGATTTTTGGGCATTGAGCATGTTGCTCAAAGAATCAGGGGTGGTAATAGGCTCAACTGCCTCAATAGAAAAGAAATGCAATGGATTTTTTCCCTTAACACCTTGCAACCACATGGTTTAAATGTGGAATGGGAATTACAGCACTTTCTTCATGACTAATTATTTTTCTCCTTCTTTCCTTGTCTCCTTTTCCTTTCCTCCCCCCCATTCCTCCCCCTCCCCCTCTTTCCTTTCCCTCCCTCCCCCCCTCCACCCCTTCCCCTTCTTTCCTTTCCCCCCCCCTCTCTTCCTTTTAGCATTTTTTCATTTCTCATTACCAATCGTATATTTACTTATGTTGAATATCTTTTCCTTTATTTATTTATTTTCTTGACAGTACATTTGTTGGTGCAGTTCTATGCTATTCAATTGGGTGTGATGATACATGGTTACAATTTATATCATTTATATTTTTTGACATTTGTGTATTGTCTGACATTCTTGTTTTTAATTTTTTATCTTGTGGACCAGACGTTTATTTAACATCATTGATATATCTTATTATATATTTGTGAAAGCACTGTATGTCTGTCTGCATCTTCCTGTGTCCCTAGGGGAAATCTCATTGGTCCCTTGGCCCACCCGTCCCCGCACCTCTGATTGGCCTGAGGCGGAGTGATGACACACACACACACACACACACACACACACACACACACACACACACACACACACACACACACACACACCTCTCTCTCTCTCTCTCACCCCCATCACACAATCCTCCCCCCCCCTCAGCTCCCCCCCCCCCCCCGGTGCTCCGCTCAGCTCCCCGCTCAGCTCCCCCCCGGTGCTCCGCTCAGCTCTCCCCCGGTGCTCCGCTCAGCTCCCCGCTCAGCTTCCCCCGGTGCTTCGCTCAGCTCCCCCCCGGTGCTCCGCTCAGCTCCCCCCCGGTGCTCCGCTCAGCTCCCCGCTCAGCTCCCCCCCGGTGCTCTACTCCCCTCCCCTCTGGTGCTCCACTAACCTCCCCCTCGATGCTCTGACAGGCAGTGGGCAGGCAGCCTGCAGATGCCACGCGGGGCGCCTAAGATGGCGGCGCCCGGAAGGACCCCCTTCCTACCTTGAGGTGACGTGTGTGTCTCACTGTGTGTCACTGTGTGTGTGTGTGTGTGTGACAATGTGTGTGTGTGTGTGTGTGTTACACTGTGTGTGTGTGTTACACTGTGTGTGTGTGTGTGTGTGTTACACTGTGTGTGTGTGTGTGTGTGTGTGTGTGTGTGTGTGTGTGTGTGTGTGTGTGTGTGTGTGTGTGTGTGTGTGTGTGTGTGTGTGTGTGTGTTACACTGTGTGTGTGTGTGTGTGTGTGTGTGTGTGTGTGTGTGTGTGTGTGTGTGTGTGTGTGTGTGTGTGTGTGTGTGTGTGTGACACTGTGTGTGTGTGACACTGAGTGTGTGTCTCGTGTGTGTGTGTGTGTGTGTGTGTGTGTGTGTGTGTGTGTGTGTGTGTGGGACAATGTGTGTGTTACACTGTGTCTGTGTGACAGTGTGTGTGTGTGTGTGTGTGTGTGTGTGTGTGTGTGTGTGTGTGTGTGTGTGTGTGTGTGTGTGTGTGTGTGTGTGTGTGTGTGACACTGTGTGTGTGTGTGAGTCACTGTGTGTGTGTCAGACACTCCGGAGCTATGCATGGGGGGGGGTGTCCCGTCCACTGTCCCCCTCCCGTCCACTGTCCCCCCCTCCCATCCACTGTCCCTCCCCCCTCCCCTCCTCCTGTCCACTGTCCCTCCCCCCTCCCGTCCACTGTCCCTCCCCCCCTCCCCTCCTCCTGTCCACTGTCCCTCCCCCCTCCCCTCCTCCTGTCCACTGTCCCTCCCCCCCCTCCCCTCCTCCTGTCCACTGTCCCACCCCCTTTCCCCCCCCCTCCCCCCCTTTTCCTAGCGGGAAATTTAACTCACGGGCAACGCCGGGTCTCTCAGCTAGTATATATATATATATGGCACTTAATGACTTTGTATACATTTCTGGTCCTATTTGAAACTATTTTATGTTGTACTAGCTGATATACCCGGCGTTGCCCGGAATTTACCCCCCTTCACAGGTGGGTGTGTCCCCCCCTCCTTCACAGCTGCGGTCTCCCCTCCCTGCACCCCACATGACAGTCCAACCCCCTGTACCCCACATCACTCTCCCCCCCCTGCACCCCACATCACTCTCCCCCCCCCTGCACCCCACATCACTCTCCCCCCCCCTGCACCCCACATCACTCTCCCCCCTGCACCCCACATCACTCTCCCCCCTGCACCCCACATCACTCTCCACCCCCCTGCACCCCTCATCACTGTCCACCCCCTGCACCCCACATCACTGTCCACCCCCTGCACCCACTGTCCACCCCCTGCACCCCACATCACTCGCCACCCCCCCTGCACCTCACTTCACTCCCCTGCACCCCACATCTGTCTCTCCCCCACCTGCACCTCACATTATTCCTCCCCCTGAACCGCACATCATTCCCCCCCCCCCCCCATGCATGACCCCCTGGTCCTCGCTAGCAGCGGTTTCAGATGTCCCTCTCCTCGAAATGTAAGGTAAGGGATTCAGGGAGGAGAGGGACTCCGTGGTGTGGTGTGGCTGGCCCCGTCCTCCATCTGCGGCCGTAGTGCAGCATGGAGCGATCGGTGGGCTGGCAGGAGCAAGAGAGGGCCGGGACTCCAGTTGGTCTCCAGCGTGGCGCCACCCCCGCCCCCCACACCGCTGTCTGCAAGCGGGGAAGCCAGGGGGAGAGTGTACTCGGTAGGAGCGGCTGTTAGTGTTGTGACCGGGGGGAGGGGGTTTGTGGTGGGGGAGAGGTGAGGCTGCGGCCATTTGGAGCGCACATAACATAAGTGCGTAGGTAATGTGCGGAGCGCACATGTGAGTTGGTGTTGCGGCCATTTGGAGCGCACATAACATAAGTGCGTAGGTAATGTGCGGAGCGCACATGTGAGTTGGTGTTGCGGCCATTTGGAGCGCACATGTGAGTTGGTGTTGCGGGCATTTAATAAAACAATTATTAAGTGCATAGGTAAAGCTAGCGGTGATGATTTAATGCGGGAAGTAGTGAATAATTTAGTACTTGAGCGGAGCACATGTCAGTTGGTGTTGCGGTAATTTTATAAAATAATTGGTAACTGCGTAGGTAATGTGTGGAGCGCACATGTCAGTTGGTGTTGCGGCCATTTTATAAAATAATTGGTAACTGCGTAGGTAATGTGCGGAGCGCACATGTGAGTTGGTGTTGCGGCCATTTTATAAAACAATTATTAAGTGCGTAGGTAAAGCTGGCGGTTATGATTTAAAGTGTTTACACAGGATGGAGAAAGTGGGCATATTAATATGTAAAGTGTGTGCTGTGTGTATGATGGGATGAGAGTGAGTGTGTGTGAACATATACAAAAAGGGGAATGTTAAATATGTCAAGTGTGTGTTGTGTGTGTATGATGGGATGACAGTGAGTGTGTGGTGTGTGTATGATGGGATGACAGTGACTGTGTGTGTAACGGGAATTTAAAAGTGGGCATATTAATACAGTATGTAGGAAGGGGAATTAGAAAGTGGTGAATTTGAAAGTGGCCATATTAATATGTAGGAAGGGGAATTTGAAAGTGGGCATATTAATAGGCATATTAATGTGTGTGTGTGTGTGTGTGTGTGTGTGTGTGTGTGTGTGTGTGTGTGTGTGTGTGTGTGTGTGTGTGTGTGTGTGTGTGTGTGTGTGTGTGTGTGTGTGTGTGTGTGTGTGTGTGTGTGTGCACACACACACAGGGGTGAGAGTGTGAGATGAACTTAGCAAGGACTCTGCAGGGCTTCTGCAGGGCTATGCTGTCAGTGCAAGTGTGTGACAGTGAAGTAGGTGTGTGTCAGTGATGTCAGTGTAAGTTTTGGCCAATGACAGTCGTGTGGGCGGTGTGTGTCACCGTGGGGCGTACCTCTTGGGCAATGACAGTCGGGCTGGGCACGGACCAATCACATTCACCGCAGCTAGTACCAACCTTTGATTTTATATATTAAGATATGTCTCTGATATTAGAACGTGCTAGCCCACATCTGTGGCTCATCAGTTGATGAGCAGTATCACAGGTGTTGTGTCTTGAACGTGCTATATCAGGCTGTTCAGCATGTCTGACGGATCATTCTTTGACAAAGGCCTCATGGGCTGAAACGCGTCAGATGATCCGTCAGCACTACATTCGTTCAATAAAGCCTTAGAAGTCACCAGTCTTTCCTCCCTCTGCTTCTTCGTGATGTCAGCTGTGCATCATTTCCTGCCTAGTGTTGGAGGAGTTACTGTTTGCTGCTATTCCTGACTGCACGCCGAGCTGTGGTTTATGCGACTCCTATCTACGCAGTGGCTGCCGGTCATGTGACCACCCTTCGCGACGCTGAGTTGCTTGAGGGGTTGTCGGCTCATTATACTGCACTACACGGAGGATCATCCTACACGGTGCCATAATACTTCAGAACTGTAAGTCTCTCTAACTCAACTTCACTTGTGCTCTTAAGGGAGCCAGTTGCTGGGAGAGATTGTTTTACATTGATTTATTCGAAGTGACCGTGATTTATCTCAGCTTGTATCTCTCACATTACACAGCTACTAACCTTCTTCTGATGCCTTGCGAGGGTTAACCCCTGGTTTACCCGATTACAGGAGAGGGGCAGTACTGGATTTGGTCATATCAAACAATGTAGAAGTAATAACAAATATTCAAGTCCTAGAACATTTGGGTAACAGTGATCATAACATGGTCTCATTTGAAATAAATTATCAAAAAACAGATTACTTGGGTTCAACAAAGACCTTAAACTTTAGAAAGGCAGATTTGAATAAACTGAGGACTAATCTACAAGTAATACAATGGGATTAAGTTTTTGCAGGGAAAAATGTAGAAGATAAATGGGCAGTCTTTAAAACATTGTTAGAAAAGCACACTTATCAGTGTATACCCTTGGGTAATAAGTATAAAAGAAATAAGTCAAAACCAATGTGGCTAAATAAACAGGTAGGGGAGGAAATGGACAAGAAGAGGAAGGCGTTGTGACAGTGACTTTGTGACAGGCTGTAATTTACACCAAATATATATATATACTATATATCACTGGGTTGAACTGGGACGAGACTTAGATATGATAAAATATAATTTATTCCTTGATAAAGGTGAACACAACAGATATACAAATAACAGGCAAAATATGGACACTTACTTAAAATGGAAATGATGAAACAGTCATATCTGGTCTGGCAGTTCATACAGCAATCTTCATAATCATCAAGACACCAAAGACATGAAAGACCTCTGGCATGAAGACATTGCATAGCGTTTCTCTCGGCAATCAAGATGGTATAGAAGAACACAGGATAAAGGGTTGACCACAGATTAAATATCTTTTGTAACCCTATCCTTAACATTAAGTACAGGTGATTGGTTTTCAATTACCTCTAGCCACTCACTAACATGGGAACACATTTTGATCCATGCCCCCCTGCTAGTTGGCACATGCGCATTAGAACTCTGGGGTCTCATTTCTGTAGCCCCAAATTTGCATCAGGGATGCCAGCCAGTCTACTAAACGGAATTCCTGGCAGAATACGCTTTGTTGTAAGGTGTTAAATGGGACACTTAAAGACTGCTCTGGTTTGAGCCGTCTCCGCCCTCAGGTAAACAGTGAGGGTGACAAAATCCTTTGAACAATATGCTACCCTGGTATGCAAAGACATTTCCTCTGAGTTTTATCCCTGCTTTGGGACACAGTATTAAAGATAAAACACAAACATATTAAAATATCCGGTTCCGTTGGGTCCAGCGGGTCCAAACTTCCCAGTTCTCAATGCCGAACTGGGACACCATATGGTCCAATTTCGACTTGCTACGACCTTCGGAACCGGAGTTACACAATTACACCTTAAACCGTTTCCTATTTTAATACAAAAAACTCTGTTGTAAATGAAATCACGGTTTTTCACTAAATCCCCATTGAAAACAACGGGCTCCGCCGCCATAGACTTACAATGGCAAACCGCCGCCGTTGGCGGCTATGGGAATCCGCCGCCATAGACTTTCAACGGGGCGCCGCCGCCGCCGTTGAAGTCAATGGGGGTTTTCCGCCATAGCCGGTCAATGGAGATTGGCCGCCATTGGAGTCTATGGGAAAAGTCCCGAACTTTCAAGGGGGTCCATACTCCGTCGGGTTGGTCCAAGAGGGTCAAGGATGGTTCTGCAGCGATGCCGGAGCAGTGACTACAGGTACCCCAAGCCCTGATCCTCTGGACCCTCCGGAACCGGAGCTATGGATTCCTAAATTTCAGCTTTTTACACTTAGCCGTTTTCTTGAGCTGTTTCTGCCGTCGCCATTGGAACCTATGGCGTGACCCGCTCTTCTCGGTTTGACCCTTATCGGGGGTCCAGGATTCGGGGACCCGGTTGTGGTCGAGTGGGGGGAGGCCTAGGAACTAGGGGCAAAAAGAATTTTATTTCTAGGTGCTCTAGAACTATTTATTCCCACGCCACTTGTCGTTGAACTTGGCTAATAAGTGATCAAAGCGCTCTTTTAGAAAAAGTATCCGCTTTGCGGTTTTGCGGTTTGGACGGCAGCCAACTCGTTCCTGGAAAGCTCTTTCGAGAAATCTCCATTGAAGTCAATGGGCCCATTGACTTACAATGGGAAACCGCCGCTCCTCCTCTCGGACGCCATCTGCTGGTCTTCACAGGAAACAGGACCAAAACAGCAAGATTTGCCATAAGAATGCATTGAGCCCTAATGGCGGCCTATGGGACCCTGCAAAATGGTGCCTGAAAAGGCGGGAAAATTACACAAAGGGCTATAATCATTAAAGGACTATTAACCCTTGCACTCCCGGATGGATCCTAGTGTGTGTGATGCAGACACTGATATAACAATAAAACCTGGGAACAGGGGAATACACATTTTCATGTTATAACAAGGGTTAAATCACATTTCTGGACCTCTGCCCAGTTAACCCCTTGTCTCCCTGGTGAGGTCAGGGGGTGGCCAATTGGGGGTAACCACTTTAATCCCGGGCCAAATCCTCCCCATCGTCACAGGCGTTTAGATTCTTTAAGTCAGAAGGGACAGAGACATCGTATCAGAATTATACGACCCTATCAGTGTGAGATGGGTAGGCAGATTATTGGAGAAAACAAAATTATTAGTAATAGTCAGCATGGATTTAGGAAGGGTAGATCATGCCAAACTAACCTTATTTGTTTCTTCGAGGAGGTAAATAGAAATTTAGACATGGCTAATGCAGTTGATGTGGTCTACTTAGATTTTGCAAAGGCTTTTGATACGGTTCCACACAAGAGGTTGGTGTACAAAATAAAGCAAATTGGACTCAGTCAAAATATATGCACCTGGATTGAAAACTGGTTAAAGGACAGACAACAGAGGGTTGTCATAAATGGAACTTTTTCTGGTTGGGCAAAGATCGTGAGTGGAGTACCTAAGGGATCGGCACTGGGACCCTTGATTTTTAACTTGTTTATTAATGACCTTGAGGTTGGCATCGAGAGCAAAGTCTCTATCTTTGCTGATGATACTAAATTTCGTAAGGTAGTAGAATCAGAGCAGGATGTAATTTCTCTCCAGAAGGACTTGGAGAGACTGGAAACGTGGGCAGGTAAATGGCAAATGAGGTTTAATACAGATAAATGTAAGGTTATGAATTTGGGATGCTGAATAAAAAGGCAACCTACAAATTAAATGGAGATATATTGGGGGAATCCTTGATGGAGAAGGATTTAGGAGTGCTTGTAGACAGCAGGCTTAGCAATAGTGCCCAATGTCATGCAGTAGCTGCAAAGGCAAACAAGATCTTATCTTGCATCAAACGGGCAATGGATGGAAGGGAAGTAAACATAATTATGCCCCTTTACAAAGCATTAGTAAGACCACATCTTGAATATGGAGTACAATTTTGGGCACCAATCCTAAGAAAAGACATTATGGACCTAGAGAGAGTGCAGAGAAGAGCCACCAAATTAATAAAGGGGATGGACAATCTAACTTACTTGGAGAGACTAGCTAAATTAGGTTTATTTACATTAGGAAAGAGGCATCTAAGAGGGGATATGATAACTATATACAAATATATTTGGGGACAATACAAGGAGCTTTCAAAAGAACTATTCATCCCACGGGCAGTACAAAGGACTCGTGCCATCCCTTTAGATTGGAGGGAAGGAGATTTCACCAGCAACAAAGGAAAGGGTTCTTTACAGTAAGATCAGTTAACATGTGGAATTCATTAACCATGGAGACTGTGATGGCAGATACAATAGATTTGTTCAAAAATAGGTTGGACATCTTTTAAGAATTGAAAGGTAGAAAAAATAGGCTAAAGCACTCTAATGCAGGTATGATGAAATGAAGTAAGCCAAACCACTAAACAAAGGTATAAAATGAGTATGATATAGTACTTAATATGCAATAGTATGGGTACTATCCTCCTGAAGACAGGTGGTAGATGGTACAAGCCCACTCACCCTCAGTCTCATTGGCAGGTTCCCCTGAACATAAGCAATACTCACATCCTAGGAGTGGTAGGCAGGCTGTGCAGCTACAGATATGCAGTATAACAGGAAATATGGAGAACAAAAGCGCACTAGCAAAAACGGAGCAGGAAGGACCCAAAATCAAAAATGAATTAAAAGGGCACTTTAATGTGACAAAAAACCCATCCAATGCGTTTCGAACGTCACAGCGTTCTTTTTCAAGGATAAAACACAATGTAATAACATCCATTAAATACCCTCTTACCTGTGGGCCGTTTCGCGCCAAAAAACGGAACCATGATGACGTCATGACGCAATGCGCGTCATTGCGCATGTGCAGAGCGACCCAGTGCCGTTCTAAGGGCAAAAAACGTCCCACCAGCAGTGTGGCCATGTTTGTTAAGGGCAAAACGTAAAAACAACAGGTAATATTACAAATCCAACCACCTTCAATGCAGTACAAGTCGCCATGGCACCCGCACGCAATGCTAATCATTGCGCATGCGCAACACGGCGCTGCGATGTCAATAAACATAATAATCACAAAAAATAGGAAAGAAGACAGGAAAAAAAACATCCTAATCCATAAAGGAAAAAAATATAAACAATGGACAAGTAGCTGGCCTCCTTATCTAATCATAAAGAGAAGAATTAAAGATAAAAAAACATATGACCACAATACCTAACAACCTAAGTGTAATAATATAAAAACATATGAATAACATAAAAAACACAAGTAATATATAATGGAACCTAAATACCAGGGAAAAGAGATCCTAATGTAATACATAAATGGCATTATATAATACATTTAAAGTGAACACAAAACGTGAAATAACAAGTATGCTGTATACTATAGGAACTTAATCAAGGTTAATTTGATCAAAATCCACTAATTATTAACCCAAATTATTACTTGACATATACAAGTGTGAATTAGTATATTACAAAAAATGGGTTAGCTGCCAGTCAATATTCAGACCCATAGGGAAGCGCGTTTGGAGAATGAAGATCCAATACGCCTCCCTACGGTTCAGGAGATTGATGCGATCACCTCCTCTAGGTTTACAGTTGACCAATTCAATGCCCAGGAAGGAGAAATTCCTGATCCCTCCTTGACCACATTCTGTGAAGTGTTTGGAAACAGGATGATTAGTGTCTTTCAATCTTATGAGCCTTAAATGCTCTAACATACTGACCTTGAGAGCTCTAATCGTTCTTCCCACATATCTTTTGCCGCAGCCACATGTTATGAGATATACGACAAATTGACTTTTACAATTTATGAAATTATTAATATAAAATTCCTTGATTTTACCTTTAATCCCATCCTGTGACTGCGGCAAGACATCCGGAAAAAATCTTTTTGCCGGCTTCATATGTTTACATACGCTACAGAAACCACATTTAAAGGAACCCCTGGTGATATAAGGTCTATCAGACCCACGAGTAATTAGGTCACTTGGGGAAACATATGATCCAATTGTTCTCGCTCTGCGGTATACGAAAGCAGGACCAGATTCAACATATTTTTTGAGGACAGGGTCCATAGACAGGACATTCCAATGTGTGTGTGTGTGTATATATATATATACACACACACACACACACACACACACGTGTGTATATATATATATATATATATATATATATACACACACACATATGTGTATATATATATATATATATATATACACACACACACACACACGTGTGTATATATATAAATACACACACACACACACGCACGTGTGTATATATATACACACACACGTGTGTATGTGTGTATATATATATATACACACACACACACACGTGTGTATATATATATATATACACACGTGTGTATATATATATATATATACACACACACACACACACGTGTATATATATATACACACACACACACACACACACACGTATGTATATATATATATATACACACACACACACGTGTGTATATATATATATATATACACACACACACACACACGTGTGTATATATATATATATATATATATATACACACACGTGTGTATATATATATATACACACACACACGTGTATATATATACACACACACACGTATATATATATATATGAATGAAAGCAACAGAAAGAAAGCAACCTTGTAAAAAGCACACGGACATAGATTAAAGTGTAACAAAAGAAATTTTATTAAGGTAAGTAAAACAGGGGATAAAGTTAAAAGGTGAGGGGGGCTCAACACTACCTAGACAATGTGGACCTGGAGGCAAGGGTCTAAGAATAGATCCAGAGCAAGACATGCACAGGACACAGGGGGCTCTGTCTGAGCACACCTGTATGATAATCAACCTACACTGGAATCTTGTGACCACATGAAAAATCATCATATAAGCTGTACAATGGTTGCATAGTGTGGATACACAAGTTATAATAGTAACAAAGTGAAAAATACGTCACCACTCAGTGTATGGATGTCACAGGCAGAAAGGTAGGTCAAAACTCCATGTCAGGTGAAAAAAGGTAGGGGCCCCCCTCAGCAAGACTCCCACTCCAACGCGTTTCGACGAGAAACTGTCTTCTTCTGGGAGTGGTGAGGGAGGAAATGAGCTAGATTTTATAGGAAAATATTAGCAGCCAAAATCGCGCCATACAAATCAAAAAATTGCAAGCAGCTGTGAAGGGAAGGGGTGTCTGCTGATAATACAGCGTCATTAGGTCTATTCCGAAAAGCTGGGTATTCTATTGGGCTGTTTGGGTCACATGCTGCTGTCTACGTCAGTCCCTATGTAAATTAAGGGGTGGCGCGTGTGACGTCATGATGCTGTGAGCGTCGTAGCTTCACAAGCGACATGGTGCCTCCCACAGTGGCCCGGAGCAACCACAAGTCAGAGGGGAGGGGAATGGAAGACTGCAACTAACATACAGCTGCCTGCTTGGTCCACAAACCGAATAAACGTGTGATGCGCCTGACGTCATCGCGTAACGCGTGTGACGTCATCACGCAATGCGTGTGATGCCGTGCGGTTGTCATAGCAACTATATAAACAATTTACAGAGACGGTCATATTTCAAAATGGAATAGGAAGACACACTTCCTTCTCTTTGCAATAAAACAGGATGGTTACTGCTCAAGGGGTACTTGCAGGTATCTAATGAAAGCGTACAAACACAGCTAATAATACAAACAACATCACTGTAATATCGATCTATTGCTGAGCTGGAGGGGCACATCCTAACCAGGAGATCCTCCAATGTCACCTAACATAATGTTTAGGGATGAATCATAGATACGGCCCCACAAAGTTTAGTATTTAGAGAGCGACCATGCAGATTGCTTAATGATTTTCCTTCCATAGTTAAAAGGCACATAATAAGTCAAGAGATGTTTATATTAAGCACATATCCATACACGTTTGTAAATGTTTTTAGGATACAAAAGTGCGGGTTCCAAAGACCAACTTAACGTGGCAAAGGACAGCATGGTTATAGGTACAAATAGGTACACATCCCAGGGCAGAGTTACGTCAGTTGTGTATCTCTTTGTCACCCATCATTTTCCTTTAATGGAGAAAATATCTGAGGTGCATGCCATATACCTGTAAGTTGGCTAGAGTGCCATTGCATAATTCATGGTTAGTGACATATATCTATAGTATCATTGCTTAGACTGCACTACTGCAAGTTAACAGAAACATGAAGGCATTATTTACGCCACACTGTAAGGCAATATCACTGTCTGGAGGCTTAAGGAACTGACATTATTGGGTTCAAAATATTAGTGATTCAGAGCATGAGCCTGTTTTCATAGCTTGCACATAATCTTAGAGTTAATTCCCAAATTAACCACCGGTTGACTGTCCCACATTGTATGTGGAACAATTATACAAATTAAATTCACTGAGTTGCAATATATGCAAACCAAGAAGTATTCGAGAACATTTTCGAGCGAGTAGAAAAAACCCAATGGAGCTATAGACATCCTGATAAGAGGAACGCCTATGTTAAATTCGTAGGTACATAGAGTTTGTAATTATGACCGAAATCCAATTAGAGATATCCTTCTCAACGTCTGGATGAAAAAGCAGGTTCTGTTGTAAATGAGCAATTCCCATGGATTCTCCAGATGTAGAAGGGATGGTCACATTGCATATAGCCACAGGTCCTATTGTAGATGAACAGTTTCCATAGATTTTCCTGATGTAGGGAAGATGATCACTTTGCATTGGTCCACAGCAACCACGAACCGTCAGTCTTAAACAGGGATGCTAGTTCACAGTATCAGCACATATGGGAGGGACAGAGTAAAAAATCCAAGCATTAGGAAATTTACAGACCAAGGTGTAAGAAAACAAATCAAATCAGAGGGGCAATAGTTATAAAAACATAGCAAATCCGAGATAGTCATTGAGACCACGTGGTATCATGATGCCCAACTGCACGATCCATCTGCACTCCCTCCTCAACAAAGCCTTCTCAAGGTCACCGCCCCGGGCGCCGAGAGAGACCCTGTCGAAGGCGAATGCAGAAAGGACCGCACTGTCGGACCCATGACAGCGCAAGAAATGGCGCGCAACTGAGCTAATCTTCTTACATGAATCTACATCTCTTTGCGCATTTTTGATGTTGCGAGTATGTTCCAACACGCGAAAGCGGAATTCTCTGGTGGTCATGCCCACATAGGCAAGGCCACAAGGACATTCAAGATGATATACTACTCCCTTGCTTTTACAATTTAAAAACGAGAGTATCTTGTATATATGTGTTTTGTTAGAATTCTTGAATGTATGAATGAATCGGCCGATCTTAGTTTCATTACTGGGGGAATTATTCTTTCCCCTGGTTTTGTTATGCCATACTTGAACCTTTATGTATTGGTTTTTCAACAGACCTTCATGTGATTTGGTGCATAATCCATGTGACTTGGTGCTATATTTATAACCGCATTTACGCACAGCAATTTATTATGTGGTAGTTGTTTGGGTCTGTCCTGTGTGTTTTTTTATTTCTCATTGCTAATAAAGTACATTTTTTCATTTTTCATTAGATATTGTTTGAGTGCACCTTTTTGACCCTTCTTTTTTCTTTTCATGTTTCATACATTTTGTGAGTCGGTAGCACCAACAGTGGGTTATTTTTTACCTTGACCACTGGTTATCCCAATAATTCGACCATTCAGGGGTGATTTGATTGCGGCACCTATTTTGTGTTTTAATTTAATTGCAGGCTGGTCTTTCAGTCATTTCCAGGTGCCAGCTCAATCATCCCATTTGGCCATTTATTTTTATAATGGATTTTGCTAGCAATGAGTCTAAGCGTCTTGCTAATGCTGCAAGGATTTTTTCTATTAATGATGATTGTGTTGATCTGACACAGCATCCCAGTGCAACTTCAGATCAGGATCAAATCAAGGAGCTAACATTACTTATGAGGAAAAGATTGAGAGTCTGGTGGAACAAAATAGCCTTATGTAACTATCTGGAATTTAAAATGATTCCGAGAGGGCTCAGAATACAGACTTTTCCATCTTTTACCTTCAATGATCCTGGTCTGGGAATGTGCCCTGAATACTTGTTCTATTGAACTTATCAACACACTTATTGTTAATGATGAAACAACTTTGGTAGAAACTACATCTTTGATTGATTCTTTACGTAAAGACATGGATTTTATGGATAAAAATGTTTTTGATACTATTGAAGTGGAACTTGAGAAATATGAAAGTGAGATTGAATTGATGAAAAAGGGTAAATTTGATCGGGATTTATCTGATTATAAGCTAGGGAAGGTTTACAAATGGAGCCACTCTAAACCGGGTTATCGTAGAAAGAAGAAGAACCCCAAAGCAGGTACATCAGTGTCATCAGGAGCAACCACTTCAGAGATGGATTCCTCTGACTGTGATACAATGAATCCACCTACAAAGGCAACAGGATCAATCCCTTTTTTATATCAGGGACCAACGGGCACAGGAGGAGGCGGACGAGACGCGGGAGCAAGAAGTCTAAGGGACAGAGGCCTGTTCGGATACAAGTACCAGAAGGGCAAGCAGCAGCGGAAGTAAAACCTCTTGCTGTTGTTAATTTATCTGACACCATACTCAGTCTCATACAAATCCAAGTACTAGAACGTGGCCTGTCCTTTGCTCCTACACATCGCTGTGATACTTTCGAGTGGATCAAGGATGTTCAACTTTTTTGTAGGAAAAACCTGCTCCATAAGCATTTCCTTAAAACTCCTACTATTAAGGAATCTTCAGACTCTGGGACTGAAATCCCGGTCCCTAATCCCGTGCTCGCTACGCAAGAACAAGAGGGATCAACTCATGACATCAACGAGCTTGAACCTGTGAGAAACTTCAAGGCAAAATCCATCTTTTGCCCTCCTATTCAGGCGGTATCACAGGTGGAGGTATTTTCTAATATGGTAATCCGTGATATTTCTGAATTATCAGATGTAGGAGGCCCCAGTAAAATTTCTAGATCAGAATGGACAGCGATTAAAGAACTAAAATCTTTACCCGATGTTATAATAAAACCCTCCGACAAGGGGGGTAACATTGTCATCTGGCCTAGAAAGTTATATGAAGCAGAAGCATTCAAACAACTACGGGATAGAGATTGTTATAGACAGTTGCAGGGGGATCCCACCAGTAAGTTCAAGGAAGAACTTGATATCTTGGTGCGTGAGGCATTGGCAGAGGGTATTATCACCAAACGTCATCATGACGGTTTAATCACCAAGTATCCAGTCACACCCACACTCTATCTTTTACCTAAGATCCACAAGAACCTCTCCCACCCCCCAGGAAGACCTATTGTGTCCGGTATGGGAGGGTTGTGTGAGCCCATTCGCCGTTTCATTGATGCTTTTTTACGTTTATCTGTTGAAACCTTACCATCTTATCTCAGGGACAGCATGGATATACTCTCAGGGACAGCATGGATATACTCTCAGGGACAGCATGGATATACTCTCAGGGACAGCATGGATATACTCTCAGGGACAGCATGGATATACTCTCAGGGACAGCATGGATATACTCTCAGGGACAGCATGGATATACTCTCAGGGACAGCATGGATATACTCTCAGGGACAGCATGGATATACTCTCAGGGACAGCATGGATATACTCTCAGGGACAGCATGGATATACTCTCAGGGACAGCATGGATATACTCTCAGGGCTGGATAATGTGTTTGCTGATACTGATACCATACTAGTCACGTGTGACGTTGAAACATTATACACCTGTATCCGCCATGAAGATGGCATTTTTGCCTCAAAATTCTTCATATCCATGCAGAACCTGAGCACAAATCTAACCAATACCTTAATACAACTTTTGGATTTTGTTCTAAAACATTATTATTTTTTATTTAAAAATACTTATTACTTACAGATCAGAGGAACGGCTATGGGTGCAACATGTGCCCCCTCCTATGCAAATCTCTTCCTGGGGTGGTGGGAACGCGAAGAGGTCTTCTCAGAGGCTAATAGTGAGTTTACGTCCCATGTGCTGTTGTGGTTGAGATACATCGATGATATTTTTATTCTTTGGCAGGGTACAGCATCCCTGCTCAAACAGTTCATCGATGTTCTCAACCACAACGGCATTAATATCAGGCTCACTTACGCCTTTAGTAAAACCAATGTCAAGTACCTTGATCTGAGTATTAGTGTTGAATCTGATGGGCGTATAGTTACCGATGTTTATCGGAAGGCAACATCTTGCAACACTTTACTGCATGCCAGCAGTTTTCATCCTATGCATCAGATCAGGGGAATACCCAATGGAGAATTCATTAGATTCCGCCGTAACTGCTCGACTGTGGACACCTTCAAAGCTCAAACAATGGAGATGACCAACAGATTTAGAGCAAGGGGCTACAGTCGTTCAGTCATTATGCGGGGTCTTAGGAAAAGCTGTCAATTGGATAGACAAGATCTATTAAAACCTAAAATTAAACAAACATCATCCAAAACAATCAGGTTCATCGGAATCTACAACAACAAATGGAACAGCCTCAAAAATATTCTCCAAAAACATTGGGACATTCTCTTGGGAGATCAGGACCTCAGGGTTATTCTGGGCGACAGAGTCAACCTCACAAGTAGAAAGGCACCTAACCTAAAGAACTTACTGGTGAGGAGTGTCACGGTAGCTTGTGACAGGTTGTAATTTACACCAAAACTATATATAAATATATATATACCTGGGTTTGAACTGGGACGAGACTTAGATATGATAAATATAATTTATTCCTTGATAAAGGTGAACACAACAGATATGTACAAATAACAGGCAAAATATAGACACATACTTAAAGATTATGGCAAGAAAGCCATCAGGATTACAGACTGGCCACTTCTCCCATATTTCAGTTGAAATCACAGCAAAACAGGCAGGATGCATGCATGAAGATCATTTGCATGAAGAACAATGAAGAACTTTGCATGAACAACTTTGCATGAACAACATGGGTAAAGGGTGGCTTTGACTTATATACTATGTCAAACTCATCTCTTTAACCCTAGGTGCCGCGACGGCTAGCAAAAAGTCTTTGAAGCTCTTTTGGCTTCCATTGAAGTGTGAATTACCACATTTACAAAAACATCCACTTCCCTTGGTCCCTAGGCCAAGCATAAACAATTAGTAATTTGGTCTTTGATGACCAGGCTTGTAAATTCTAGCCTTTCCTGCTCATCACAACAGGGGTTCCTCAGAACTCAACCAAAATTTCATATTTTCTGCAAATCATTGCCTAACTCCCGTTCCGTAATACCTACAAGCAGAGGAGACCTATTAATACATCCCGTGCCACCTGACGCTCGCAGAGAGAAGCAACATTACAGTGTAATATGAAAATTAATAGAGATATTAATATCTGGCAGCCACTAAGGGCCAGATATTAAGTGTTTGTAACGGTTGGTGGCGGGGAAGTCCCACAAATACAAATATGTAATTCTTATCCTTTTCAGCCAAGGACATCTCATAATATTCTTATATTTAATAAGGTTACTCCTTTTGATTCCCTTCTTGGGTAGCTCCACCCCTACCCCCATCAATAAAACCTTTTGAAGTAGGCTTGTAGCTTCTCGCATAACCAGCCAGGTAAATACCTGTTGATCCTTCCTGGGTCTTGCATAGCAATTCCCCTGTGAAGCCAGGCTAAATTCTAGCAGGATGTCCTATTTAGCATCCAACTGGTCAATTCACACCTCCTTTTTGGATATGTACTTCCAGAGAGGAAGCTTGCATATCAAACGTGAATAGACTCATGAGTCAAACCAGTTGGTCCTGGTACGCATTACAAAGGCAGGCAGAGTAGTTAACATTCGGCCTGTACCTTGTAAGACTGCAAAAAGTCACGTTATCAAAAATATATGTTCCTCTTATGACAAAGTTATATTTTTAATATGTGTGTACTTGGGGGGTGACCCGGAGGCTGTACCCCCAAGGCTCAGGGTCCTGTCTTACTCCGTTACCAAATTACCAGTTTTCAGGTAACTGTTTATTCAGCACTGCATATAAGATTAACCCCTTAAGTCCCAGTGGGTGGGTTATGCAGACACTGACCCAGCAACAATACATTTTACACAGGGGAATAAGCATTTTCATGTTATAACAAGGGTTAAATCACATTTCTGGACCTCAGCCCAGTTAACCCCTTGTCTCCCTGGCGAGGTTAGAGGGGGGCCCTTGGGGAGTAACCCCGTTAATCCCGGGCCAAACCCTCACTATCGTCACAAGGAGTCACTATACTACCCCATTAAGCACCACCTTTCTAAATCAAGCTAATGTAACAGGATACTATAAATGTGGACACTGTTCCGCTTGTAGATATATGAAACAGACTAACATCTTTTATAATACCAAAGTAAGGCACCCGAGAATTTAGGATTTTCCACTTTCTCAATTGTAAGTCCAAGAACATTATCTACCATCTCAGCTGTCGTTGCGGCCTGATTTACATTGGCATGACCACCAGGGAATTTCGTGTTAGGGTTCTGGAGCACACACGAAATATCAAAAATGCCACCAAAGATCTGGCATCTTTCAAAAAAATCACAAGTGTGGCACGGCACTTTCGTGATGTGCACAACTCAGACCCCTCATCCCTGGTGGCCTTTGCCATTATATATTTAAACCAGAGACAGAACATAAAACACAGACAGAGCTCAGAGCGCATCCAGTGAAACTCATACACGGTACAGTGCCTAAATATATATGTATAAATATCTATTAAGTAAAATGGTCTTTTAGTTTGACATTTTTGGCCAAAATTGTTGTAAGCCCCTGAGCCAACGTCACGGCAGACCACATATCAGGGGTCCCTAACGCTAATATAAATTCTTAATAACCTGTGTAATAACAGGAAGAATGATTTATAGTAAATCTGTCAATATTAGTTGCAAAGTTCTAAGTCTGACTGAAGCTTTTATTAACCTGTACATTACCAGGAAAAGCACTCTGTATTAGAGATGTCACAGCCAAACTGCAAGCAAACAAGTTCCCCTGAGTGGAAGATGCTATGTAGTGAGCCCATAACCATTTAAATGTGGGACAGGGTGAGCTTAAATTAGGAAGGAGGTTGCCACCCTCCAATCAGCCATGACTAGCTGGACAAGAATTGTAAAACATACTGGACACCTAACAAGCTCCTATTGAACCCCCAAAATGACCACAACATATATATAAGCATATGAGTGTCACAGAGGAGTGCTACTGAGCATGGCAATATATATTTAAAACCAGAGACAGAACATAAAACACAGACAAAGCTCAGTTTTAGCACATCCAGTGAGACTCATACACGGTACAGTGCCTAAATATATATGTATAAATATCTAATAAGTAAAATGGTCTTTTAGTTTGACATTTTTGGCCAAAATTGTTGTAAGCCCCTGAGCCAACGTCACGGCAGACCACATATCAGGGGTCCCTTACGCTAATATAAATTAAATTTTGGCCAAAAATGTCAAACTAAAAGACCATTTTACTTATTAGATATTTATACATATATATTTAGGCACTGTACCGTGTATGAGTCTCATTGGATGTGCTAAAACTGAGCTTTGTCTGTGTTTTATGTTCTGTCTCTGGTTTTAAATATATATTGCCATGCTCAGTAGCACTCCTCTGTGACACTCATATGCTTATATATATGTTGTGGTCATTTTGGGGGTTCAATAGGAGCTTGTTAGGTGTCCAGTATGTTTTACATTTTTTGGCCTTTGCCATTGACAGAATCAACATAGGCATTCGAGGCGGCAATGTGGAGCAACTTCTCCTACAAAAGGAAAGCAGATGGATAGTACAGTTGGGTACTATGATCCCAACAGGACTTAATGACTATCTTAGCTTTGCAATGTTTCTTTAGTTTCATATTTTGCTGTGCTCTTTTTATGCTCCTGATTCTTCATAATGATATTCTTCAATAATCTTCTCCTGTATCCTTTCATTACTTATTAATTATCTTTCTTATTTAAATATAACCTTTTTCATTAGATAACAAGTTCACCAATCTCAATGATTATTATATCATTTTCCCTTTTATCTCACTGTTATTAATTGTTTTTTCTATTTATTTTGTCCTTATTCATTTTCTCTTTACCTTTTAATCTTTTGCTTAGTATTTATTCCCTTGTATTCACATTCTTTTTAAACTCTTTTGGTTTCTCCATGACTGTCTCTTTAAGTAAGATTGTCTCTGAAAGTCTTCCTTGCTCTAACATGGCAACAGATGACGCGCCTCTATCTTTTCAGAATTTCCTATTGGCTGATCGCAGCAAGAATTTCCTATTGGCTGATTGCAGCAGGGTGATTTTTGGCGCGAAAATGGAGCCTTTAAAGAGCAGTCATGGAGGCTGACACTACACGCTCCCGGAAGAAGCCTTTTCAGGCGAAACAGCCGTCGAGCAGCGCTGTGACAGCACCCCTACCTCTTCCTGACCCGTGTGCTGCATTGTTATCCTCCAAATTTCTCTTTGTTCTAATACTGATGCCCGAGCAAGGGACACAAGGGACACTGGTCTGTATTGGGATTCCCCTACTGCCCTGCTTATTCTTCATCTGCAGTGTGCTTTGCCCCTGGGTTGCTATATCCTGACCCCTGCTTATCCTCAGTATTATCTCACCGTTGAGGACAAATCTTGCGTGCTACCAGTGCACTATTTGGACTCACTCCCTTGGCTGTTCAATCCATAGGTGCAGCACCAAGCTGGCATCAGTTTATTCATCTCATTTGCAGCACTTTGCAGGGTCATTTGTACATATATCTGAGTGGCTTTGTTTATATTATTTATGATCTTCTTTTTCCTAGCCAGGCAGGTATTCACGCTGTGTGTTTCATTTTGCTTATTATTATACCCATTAACCGTGCCTTTCATGTTTATGTTACTTCATGCAATATTCTGAGTATATTTCTCATCCTTGCTGCTTGACTAGCAGGCATTTGAGGAATTACTATCTTTCATGTGGTCTGGTTTGTTTAACACCTTTTTTAGATCGGCCGATCTTAGTTTCATTACTGGGGGAATTATTCTTTCCCCTGGTTTTGTTATGCCATTCTTGAACCTTTATGTATTGGTTTTAACAGACCTTCATGTGATTTGGTGCATAATACATGTGACTTGGTGCTATATTTATAACCGCATTTACGCACAGCAATTTATTATGTGGTAGTTATTTGGGTCTGTCTTGTGTGTTTTTTTATTTCTCATTGCTAATAAAGTAAATTTTTCCATTTTTCATTAGATATTGTTTGAGTGCACCTTTTTGACCCTTCTTTTTTCTTTTCATGTTTCATACATTTTGTGGGTTGGTAGCACCACCAGAGGGTTATTTTTTACCTTGACCACTGGTTATCCCAATAATTCGAGCATTCAGGGGTGATTTGAGTAAGGCACCTATTTTGTGTTTTTATATATATATATATATATATATATATATATATATATATATATATATATATATATATATATATATATATATATATATATATATATATATATATATATATATATACTGAGTTAAGTTATGGTGAGTAAAAAAAGTGACAAAAACCCTCCACAGGAAAGCAAATATGCAAATATAGCTGTATGCTCATCTGCATGTCTTAGGCAGGTCTGCAACCCCGCCTTTCCCCATTATCACCCAGCATGCAGCACTTCCACTGCAGCAAGGGATTCTGGGAAATGACATGCAAATGAGCACACAGTGTCACTTTTTACCTCAATAACCATTTAGCCTATAGGGAACCATGTTAAAAATATAAATATAAAATATATATATATATATATAAGCAATACGATACCGTTTGAGCGAATATCAGAGGCAGCACTCAAAAAGTAGTAAAAAAAAATTGTATTTAGTGTGACATATAAACCAACGTTTCGGTCCTCCACACCGGACCTTTCTCATCACCGTGTGATATTCGCTCAAACGGTATCGTATTGCTTATTTGATTTATATAGGATTTGCACCCACCAATATCAACCTGACGGAGTGCCTTGTTCTCATTTATTCACTATATATTTATATATACACACACACACACACACACACACACACACACACACACACACACACACATATATATATATATATATATATATATATATATATATATGTGTGTGTGTGTGTGTGTGTGTGTGTGTGTGTGTGTATATAAATATATAGTGAATAAATGAGAACAAGGCACTCCGTCAGGTTGATATTGGTGGGTGCAAATCCTATATATATATATATATATGTGTGTGTGTGTGTATGTGTATATATATATATATATATACACACATATATATACACTGTACATATATATGTATATATAATGGTGGTCTGATATATAGGGATCTGTAAAACTAAAAATAATACTCACACGGCCTTGTGTGAGTGAATGCACATCAATCGTGACATTGTTCCAATTTATATCTACACCAAGGAGGGGTCATCTACCTACACTTGCCCACTTGGAATTTAACATTATCAGTACTACAAAGGAGTTAAAGACACCTTGATGTGCATTCACTCACACAAGGCCGTGTGAGTATTATTTTTAGTTTTACAGATCCCTATATATCAGACCACCATTACCCTTACAAGTCAGCAGGTGTAAAGACACCAACAGAGAAAAAAGATACCTTCCCCTAGGATTGCACTCACACTTGCCCGTGTGAGTGCCTGCAGCATTTGCTGCTTTTACATATCTGCTTGGGTTTTTCTAGTGGGTTACCACAGAATTATGTTGATATTTTCCCACTAACAATTGTTTTCAAATTTGTTCACACCGAGGGGGATTTCCTCGCTGGGAGTTGGGGACCGCCGAGGAAAACCAGGAAGAAGATCAAGAACCTGAAAAGAAGAAAGAAAATATTCAAGTTAAAGACACCTTGATGTGTATTTACTCACACAAGGCCGTGTGAGTATCATTTGATTTACATTTTATTATTATATACCAGACCCTAATTACACCTATAGATCACCACGTGTGAAGACCAGTTTGGATAAAAAGATACCTTCCCCTAGGATTGTACTCACACTTGCCCGTGTGAGTGCTGGCAGCATTTACTGCCTTTGTATATATATATTTAGAGTTGAAAGCATTGGACATTATAACATACCGTCTGTATTCCCCTCTAAACAACTGTCTTTCAATCTGTTCACTCCGAGGGAGACATCCTCACTGTAAGCCGAGGACTGTTGAAGAAATCCAAGAAGAAAACCAAGCCCTGAAAAGAAGAATTAAACCAACCAAGGGAACACAGACAAGTAAACCTTGCTGTGAGAGCATTTACACAAGGCCGTGTAAGTGATTTAATATATCTTTCAAGCACACCCACAAATATCTAATAAGATACTATACACACCCCAAACTCTTCAACCTGTGCTCCCCCTTTTTCTCTCTATATCCCTGTACAAATAAGGATCCTGGATAAGGATCCTATTGGGGTCAGAGCCATAGGACAAGAAGACGAACCAGAGGGGACCTTTGTTTATAAGGTTGTAATATTCATTGCTATATTTCCCCTGTTCTAGAATTTCATCAGGGAGCGCCCGGGTTTTTCCTTGTTCCAATTAAATTTGATTTCTGTAACAGGGGAATAATGGGAAACCAAAAAATTCTCAAAGGATTGTGTCTGCAGACGAAAATAATAAAGAATCAATACAGAGAACGAAAAGAGACAATATAAAGATATTTTGTTGGCCGGAGAATGGCACTGTTTGTACTATTATCAACAAATTGCGCAGATGTTTAAATGAAAGAGGGGTCTTTTTCTGTGGGATTGATAAGCTCAGGGAGCGTCGTCTCATGTGTTTTTGAATCCCAAAGGGAAACATACCTTACGTTAATATGGGTCAAAAGAATTATGTTGAGGGACAGAAGGGTCCTGCTGCATTCATTTGTACCATTGCCAAGACAGAAGTTAATATAATAACAAGTGAAAAAGAAAGTGAATAGCAAAGAAATAGCAAGTGAATTTGCAGATAGATAATCAAGGCATACGATGGTGTTGAGGAAATAGATATTGAGGGTTATTTTTATGAAAGGTTTATATGCAGAAATTGGGATACAATTAGAGACTGTGTATATTGTTTGGAAGGGACAGAAAGTGTTATAAGTGTAAAAAGGTAGGACATGTTGCCAGTAATTGCAGAGCAGCCCTAAGAGAGTGTAGAAGAAAAAGAATGGAATTTAAAAGGTTTGTTCGTACTGGCCACACGAATGGGTCTTTTAAACCAGAAAATATTCTTTTTCCTTCTGTTCTAATGGCAACTAGAAAAAGAATCAGAATAACAGCAGCACAGACCGCGCCAAAAACCCCCCTTTTTCTCCAAAGGAATGTGCAAAAGATACGAAAAGTTAACTCAAAACTCAAAAGCTCCGGAGCATAAAAAAAAATAAAAAAAAATTAGTTTTAAAAAGCAGGTTATTTATGAGAAGTTGATTCACTGTGTAGGAGAGAAGTTTGTGTCTATGTTCTTTGTGTGTCTGTATTGTGGTTTCTGTATTGTGTGTAAACCAGTAAAACCATGTCAATTGCATTTCAATAGGATTAGGATATGTTGGAGAGATTTTAAGCTCGCACGTATTGTTTAAATTATATATGGTGTGTTCATAAGTTGATCTAACCTAAGTTTAGTTCATTGTCCCATTTTTATTTTTGAGAGGCCATATTTTTATTTTTGAGAGGCCGCATTTCTATTTTTGAGAGGCCACATTTTTATTTTTAAGAGGCCATATTTTTATTTTTAAAGGGCCATATGTTTATTTTTTAGAGAGGCCATACATTTTTCGGTTTTATTGCTGTGGAGAGAGCTCCATTTTTAACTTTGAGCTGAAGTTTCAATCCAGTAATTAATATTTAGAAGCCGGAGAAACTGTTTTGTTATCTGCTTTGCACTCAAGGTCTTTTTTGGCGAAACGCTCCGGGCTGGCAAATTGCCCAAGATAAACAAGCTCTGAAATTTTTCTCTGAGTGTCTTTAAAAAAAAATAACGCTGCCAGTGTGTTCGGCACTGTGCAATGAAATTATATTACAAGAAAATTAGTGTGAAGTCCTATACAAAAGCATTTGACTATTATATGAATATGTGATGTATTTTATAACTTCTAACCATTTATTTTTCCATAGGTGTTCTATTTTATAATAAGCAGTAGTTACTGTTACAATCACTGTATAATATATAATTCTATGTCTGCTGATTAAGCAAACAACATCCTAGTTGCTAATTTATTATTGATTTGTAGAATGTTTTGCCAGAAAATGGTGCACTGGGAGTCACCTCTCGTTTTTGGTTGTGTCCTGGGTATAGAGTTTAAGGACAGGTGATACATAGTTGCAAATACAGTTACATAAGTGAGCAGGGTATATATTATATGCAAGGCATTTCATATTTTTAGCAGAATAGTTACAATGGAGTGTTTGGGGTGGAGGCCTGACTGGAATTGGCTAGGGGCATTGGTCTTAGTATAGTAATTGTTTGGGAGTGGACACATTTTTGTCCATGACTTTGGATAGTAGTGTATTGTAGTGTATGACTTTATGTATAGCGTCAAAAATGTTCTCAATACAGTAGAGGGAATTATAATAGAATAGTAAGTGCAGCAAAATCAGACAATAGGAAAAGAAATCCCTGCCCTGAAGAGCTTACAATCTAAGGTTTGAGGGGAATTTACAGAGATAGCAGGTGAGGAAATAAGTGCTGTAGATGGCAGTGCTTGGCCACAATGGGTGTGGTAGGAGTGACTGTGTGTGAAATAATAGCCATGAGTGCAGGCTATTGGGATATTTAATTTGTGGGGCAAGGTTTAAGGTTAGTTAGTATTTTATGAAAGGTTGATACCATTTGCATCGGAGGAGATGACAGTGAGGCATGAATGAGAGCAAGTGTGTATTGGGAGAAGAGATATTGGTCTGTAGTTTGAGACAGTGTTTTTGTCCCCACTTTTGAAGATTGGGACAGCTCTGGTAGTTTTCCAGGTCTTAGGGATATGGCCTGCAGACAGGATAGAGTTGATTATGGAAGCAATTGGTTTGACAATGGCTGAGGCCCAAAGCCTTAGGAACTTAGATTGTAGTACAGTCAAGTCCACATTAGCTGCTTAGTTTTTTTTTTTTTTTTTTTAACAATCTTTTTTCCTTTATTGGAGACAGATAAAAGTTGGTACATTCAGGGGTTACAATCAGTACAGTATTTAACAATCGGATAGGATTAAGTTGACTTGGTTGTGTTCTATGGAGACAGTCTCAATAAAGCCTTTTCTCAGTTTTGTGTCAAAAAAGAGATGGGTAGGGGGAGACTCAGGTTGGGGGGGGATAGATGGGATCGACAAAAGATGGGTTGGGGGGGGCAGGTTTCGGGGAGGGTCGGAGGAGGGGGGGGGGGAGGCGTTAGGGAGTTCCTCTCTTATTGTCAGTGCCGGGAGGTAAGTGAGGGGAGATGGGTTATTTTTTGTAATTGGGTCTAGTCTGGTGTCGAGATTCCTAGACTTATCCATGGTTCCCAGGTGTTGTGGAATTGTGGCATTTTTTGCCTGAGCATTGCTGTTAGCCTTTCCATGCTCATGACTAGGTTTATTCTGTTTACTACTGTCCTTCGTGAGGGTGCTTTCAGTTGTTTCCAGGCTGCTGCAACTGTACATCTCGCGGCCGTGAGTATGGCCGACATCAGTCTGGCCTCGGGGGCCGGGATGTCCTCCATTGGGCTGCCCAGCACGTATGTCAGAGGGTCCAGCGGGACCTCCAGGCCCAGAGTCTCGTCTAGCAAGCTCTGGATTCTAGTCCAGAATTTCTGGATTTCGGGGCATGTCCACCATATGTGGGCCATGTCCCCTTTCTGTCCACATCCCCTCCAGCACAGGTCCGATGCGCCGGGGAAGATCTGGCTCAATCTACTCGGGGTCAGGTTCCATTGAAATAGTATTTTGTATATGTTTTCCTTTGTTACTGTGCAGATTAAAGTTTTGGGGGCTGCCTCCCAGATGTCCTCCCACTCCTCGAGGTCTAGGGGTACGCCCAGGTCTATACACCATTTTTGCATATAGGCATGTGTGGGCGAGGGGAGGGAATTTTCGATTATTCTGTAAATTGACGTAATTAGTCCCTTCTGGTATTCTCTCACTTGGCAGAGGGAGTCAAATTTGGTTATGGGGGGGAATTTTGAGGACGTGGACAGAGCTCTGAGAAAGTGTCGTAGCTGTAGGAATGCAAAAATGGGGAGGTGGGGGGCCGCTAATTTGTTTTTGAGCTCCTGGAAGGACAGAGCTTCATTATTCTCCAGCAGATCCGCCTCCGTGCTAATATGAAGGTCCTGAAATAGACCGATTTGGGCTTGGGTGCATCCCGGAGGGAATTCAGGGTTCCCAAGTATGGGGGTGAGTTGGGAGGGGGGAGAAGTTAGGCCATATTTCCCTCTGTTTTTGGACCAGATAGACCACGTGCATTTCATTGCTCCTAACTCAAATTTCTGGGGAGGTTTTCCTTTATATTCTGGGGACCATAGCAATATAGGGAGGGGGAGAGGGGATATATAGCTAGCCTCCATTTCTAACCAGCAGGTTGTACTCGGGGGGCTGTTCCAGACTACTGCTTGTCTGAGCTGGGTCGCGTGGTAATATCTGACCACATCTGGTACTCCTAGTCCACCCCTCGTTTTAGCTGCTAAGAGCACTGACCTCGAGACTCGGGGTTTCCGATACTTCCATATAAATTGCATTATTTGCTTTTGAATATCTTTTAGGTCGGCTAACGGTATTGGGATTGGAAGGGTTTGGAAATAGTATAACAGTCGGGGAAGGATATTCATTTTAGCGGAGACGATTCTGCCGAACCAGGAGATCTGGTATGTATTCCATGTCTCTAGGTCTCTCTTGATTTGACTAAATAGGGGGGGATAGTTTGTTTTATATAGCATGGAGTACTTTTTAGTGATTTTTATTCCTAGGTATTTTATATGGGACAAGTTCCATCTATATTTGTAGTTTGATTGGAGAAGTTTCCATGTAGCTTTGGGGAGGGATATATTCAGTGCCTCAGATTTGTCCCTGTTTATCTTGTAGTCTGAGGCCTGACTAAATTCATCTAATAATTTGTGGAGATTGGGCAGGGAGATATGTGGGTTAGCTAGGGTCAGAATGACGTCGTCCGCGAAAAGGGATATTTTGTAGTTTTTGTCAGCTATAGTTACACCTGTGATGTTCGGGTCTGCTCTAACTTGGGCCGCCAGTGGTTCTATTGATATTGCAAATAGCAAGGGGGATAGGGGGAAGCCCTGTCTGGTTCCGTTTCTAATGTGGATCGGACTGGATTGTCCTCCTGGTAATTTTAAGTATGCCGTGGGGTTCTGGTAGAGTGCTCTGACCCCCTCTAGAAACGGGCCTGAGAAGCCGAATTTGAGCAGGGTTTTGTCTAGGAATGGTCCATTTGATCCGATCAAAGGCCTTCTCGGCGTCTAGACTGAGGATCATGGCTTGGAGTTTGTTGAGATGCACGTGGTCAATGATATTAATAATCTTGCGGGTGTTGTCAGAGGCCTGTCTTCCTGACACAAATCCCACTTGGTCTATATGAATTAGTCTGGGGAGAATAGGGTTTAACCGGTTTGCTAGGATCTTGCTAAAGAGTTTCAGGTCTGTGTTAAGCAGGGAGATTGGTCTGTAGCTACCGCATTGCAGCGGGTCCCTTCCTTCCTTGTGTATAATTGCTAGGTTGGCAGCCGTAATTGTGCCTGAGATCGGGGCTCATTCTAGGAAAGAGTTGAACATATCGAGTAGAAAGGGGGAGAGCGGCATGCTAAATTTTTTATAATAGGCGTTTGAGAAACCGTCTGGACCAGGGGTTTTGGCTATCTTAAGGGTGCTTATGGCTTGTGCCAATTCCTCCTGGGTGATCTTACCATTTAGGGCTTTGAGTTCCTCTTCTGTGAGAGATGGTAGATTACATCTTGCTAAAAATTGCGAGATATAGTCTACGTCTACTGGGTCTTGGTTGGGGGGGTGGAGATTGTAGAGATCTGTATAATATTTTGCAAATTCTTGGGCTATTTCTTTTTCGATATAAGTGGTGTGGCCTCCTTTAATGTGGATTCTAGTAATTTGGCCCCTTGTTTTTATGCCCCGAAGTTTTGATGCTAATAGTTTATCAGCTTTGTTGCCTTTGTCATAAAACTTCTGGTTGGACCATTTAAGTTTTCTCTCCACCTCCTCTAATTGGGACTGTCTTAGTTCGGTCCTAGTTTTTTCAAGTATTCTGAGTAGTTTCTTGGAAGGTGACTTTTTATGCTGGTGTTCCAAGGTAGTTATTTTTTCAGTTAGCTCTTTTTGCATTTTTAGTTTCTGCTTTTTTTTTATAAGATGCTAGGGAGATTAGATCCCCTCTGATTTGAGCTTTGTGGGCTTCCCACAGTGTTGACGCTAGGGGGACTGACCCTTTGTTTTGTTCAAAGAACATATTTAGTTTGTGTCGAATCATATCTACTGTTTGGGGGTCGTTCAGTAAGGTATCATTAAGTTTCCAATTATAGGAGGTGTGTTTCACAAACGGGAGAGATAGGGTCAAATCTATCGGGGCATGGTCAGACCACGTTATTGGTCCTATATTGGAGTGGGAGGACGCCTGGAGGACATTTGTGGAATCTATGAAATAGTCGATCCGCGAGTATGATTGGTGCGGGGCCGAGAAGAACGTATAGTCCCTCTGGCCGACGTGCTGGGCCCTCCAAATATCTGTGAGGGAGAAACTTTTTAAGATCTCTCTAAGTTTTGTCGCTTTTTGTTGGATCTGGGCTACGTATTGGGTGGACGGTAGGGTGGTTCTATCCTGTTCGGGAGATAGTTGGCGATTTCAACATGGCCCTATGAGCAACAAAGCTAGGGCTGACTGATCAAGGGAGTCTAGCAGGACCTGGATAAATTGAACTTGATTTTCGTTTGGGGCGTATATATTTATTATAGAAATAGGGTTTCCAGAGAGGGAACCTTGTATGTGCAGGTATCGGCCATCTGGATCTCGGTTAATCTTGGAAAGGGCAAATGAAACACTGTTCCTTATTAGAATGGCTACTCCTCTTTTTTTAACCTGGGAGGAGGCGTAGTAGGCCTGGGGAAAGGTCTGCTTGAATGTGTTTGGGGGATCATTAGAGTTAAAATGTGTCTCTTGTAAGCATATGATATCGCTCCTGAGTTTTTTAAGTTCCTGGAGTGCTAACTTACATTTTTTAGTTGAGTTGAGTCCTTTAACATTTAGGGAAGTGATTTTAATTGATGACATTATTGTGGGGTCGTGCTTCCAGGATTGAGAGGCCTGGACCCCGTATTTATCCC
Source organism: Ascaphus truei (assembly GCF_040206685.1). NCBI lineage: Eukaryota > Metazoa > Chordata > Amphibia > Anura > Ascaphidae > Ascaphus > Ascaphus truei. Next base: position 551,043,037 of record NC_134483.1, read on the forward strand.
ATGACGGGGGTTGGTTTGTTTATTATTGGGGGGGGGGGGCTGGTTGGGGCGCAGCTTGGTTCGTGAGTCATTGTGTCCTGAGGAGCTCGGGAGGGATTGGGTGGGAGGGAGTTGGACGGGGGAAGGAAAGGGGGAAGGGCACACAAGAGGAAAGTAAGAAGTGGGCTTTCTGAGGGCCCATCTTTCCATGACGTCGATCGTGGTAGACTTCCAGGTTTGGAGGTCCGGCACCCTCCTCTTAAAGATTGGCAGGTGGGGGTGAGGAGGAGGGGGGGGGGGGAAGGGGGGTATTGAGGTTGGGTATAGCCTTGGGAAGAGATTTGTGTTCTCTAGTTTGAGGAGCTTTGTGGAGGTGGGGGGGGGGGGGGGGGTAGCTGCTTAGTTTTAAATATGAGGAGCATTAATAGGAGATAACTCTGTCTATATGCGGATGTTAAGACAGTAGTAAACACATTGATACAAGAATTTGTTCCTAGGTATAAATTATCTCTCTATTAGACACTTATGGGATGATTTATGACTATGAGTAGTTCAAAGGAACAAATTAAGGACCATCTATTGGTAATAAAACAATTAATAAGTATTGTATGCCACTAATACATTTTTTGAGTCTCTCTAGGCAAAGTTGAAAGTGCACCTACTCGAGAAGGGGTTAATAGTTAAATATTTCCTACGCAAGCATGCTCTTCATCACAGATGAAAAGGCCTATACTAACCACCAATACAGCAATTAAAGTGGCAGAGTTCTTTCCCTGGACCCAAAGTACAGTAAAGCTCATTCCAGCTCCACCAAAGACCAGTCACCTAAAGCACAGCAGCATCAAGTTAACGTTTTGACGAGACATAAACTTTGACCGTTAACCAACGAGGAAAATAAGATACCAGGCAGAGGCCTGATCTTATCAGGAACATTTCATTTTTCCAAAGACTCAAAATATTCTATTTTTTCAGAGACTCAATATTCCTGATTTCTATCAGAACATTTCATTTTTCAGAGACTCAATATTTTTATTCTTTAGAGTGGGTTTGATGGGAGGATTGGTTTCCTGGAAGCGTGGCTTGTGAATGCTCTTGTATGTGTTTTGGCAATACTCATCACTCTCTATGTATGTGTCATGTGCAGCAAAACTTTGATCCAGAAGTGTGTTGCACCTCCACCGAAAGTAGGGGGTCACCCCGGGGGTGTGTCAGCCACAAGGAAAGGATCATAAGTCAGCCATTTTGACCCATCGCAGACATTGTCTGTTCTAATATTCTGAGTGAATGATGTATACAATGCGTGCAGGGGTGAGGATCATGCATTTCGCTTCCACAGATACCAAACCCCCTCAATTCTCAGTAATAGAATGTTGTGATGATTCTGAAAATTATATGATGATAGAGATAGATGCCATTTCCTTTATCTAGCAACTGCATATCCAAAGAAAGGTTGCTTGCATAAAATAAGTTTTAGTATTATGTGTATAATTTCTGTATTTTTCCAATTTTGTTTAAGGGAACCTCTTTAAAGGGTGTATCACACACTAGGAACATTAATCAATTTATGGGTCAAGTGTCTCCACCAACCATGAAACCTGTGTAAAAATGTATGTTTAGTCAGATAACAATTTACAGGAAGGATGTGGCCTTAATTTTGCAGTTTTTAATTTCATCATTAAACCAAGAACAGGTTCAGATCAGGCTTATGGCCTTACAAAACAGAATGGCTTTAGATTACATTTTAGCATCAACAGGAGGTGTATGTGCCTTAATTAAAGAACAATGTTGTGTTTTCATCCAAGATCAGAGTGGCAAGGTACAACATGAGTTAGATAAGATAGAAGAAATTCAAGAAAGACTTAGGAAGGAAGGTGACACAGACTGGGACCCTTTGGGGCTGACTGGATTGGTAGGATCACTAGGAGCGAAATTTTTGAATGCGGTAATGTGTGTGATTGTGATACTCGTTGTCATCTATGTTTGTGTTACGTTTGTCAAAGGCATGATCCACAAATGTGCCACCCCCTCTGCAGACATAATGCCATTGTTTGCAGAACCAATCTACAGCAGTCCCTTGAAGAAAGAAGATGCCAAGTACAATGTTCATTATGAGATGATGGAGCACCCTTGTGCCTCCCAATGTGTTTCTGGACTAAAATCATACCAATAATTCTCAAAAAACAATGTTTTACAGAATCAGAGGAGGGACTGACAAAGATGAGATATTAGGGGGTCTGGCATAACAACATAACAGCATTTAGGATTAAGCCATTTTGTGTGAATATTTCAATCTGCCATCTTTTCTCGTCTTTGTGAGTCTTAATTTCTGTGTTTCATTTCTGTATAAACAAATGTGTGAAGCAGAAAATGGAATGTTTTCGCTCTTAGCTGAATTTATTGACCCTTCCTCATCCAATCAGCGTCAAATTGAAAGTGTAAACAGGCCAAAGGTTATGAGAACCCATGAGATAAGCTCAGATTCTTACAGATAAACTAGTTCTCACACAAATTGCCAGGTGGTAGGATAGGCACATCCCATTTAACCCCATAATGGTTTTTAGCTGACAGGCAGTTATTCAGTATTATTATGTATTATAAAATGACATCAGCTTTAGTATTGTTATGTATTACAAAATGAGGTAATGTTTAGTGACGTGCAAGCCCCCCCATAAAAGGGTGGAGCGTTAGGTTTTAGGGAATAAATATATGGCAACCCGTGTTATTGTTAGAGAGCTTTTTGTTTTGAAGCTGTCTCCGTTGTGCACTTGACTTGAATAAATTCACGTGTTATTCTGTTTCAAAATAACCTCAGACTGTTTTTTATTTACGCTTTTCTCAATACACACACACGTGTGTGTGTGTGTGTGTGTATATATATATATATATATATATATATACACACACATATATACATGTGTGTATATATATATACACACGTGTGTGTGTGTGTGTGTGTCGACGAATTATGCAGAAAGATTCTCGCCACACTGTGGCGAAAATGGGGGTAATCAGCGCATTAATAAAGGCAGTGGGCTCAGCTATTTTTTTGTCTGCCTGCCTTTTGTAAGGCAGTAAGGACCAAATGTTATGCATACAGGAGCCCCCTGTTGGATGAAAGATCCCAGATTCGTAAAGTGTCACTTAATCAGGATGTTTATGAGTAGCAGGTCCTGTTACTCCTCCTGGATATTTCACACCTCGGGACCCAAACTCCAGACATGGCGTCCCCAGAAATGAGTGGGCCCTTTTTACTTAGCAGTGCTACCAAGCTGCTTACTGAGCATGCTCAGAGATACCTGAGCTGGCTGTAGGACTGGCCCATGTGACCTGGCAGGTTCTGATAGGAGGAAGATAATTCCTTGCCAATGGGATGAGGCTAATGTATCCCTTCACAGGCCCTTGTCCTTAAAAAGGCCTGTACCCCTCATTCCTGTGTGATTCCTGTGTTATTGCTGTTGCTGTTACCTGATTTCTTCAAGCGGATAAGACCTAAGTACAGCGGCTACGATTCCAGAACGCAAGGGGTTAAAAACATCGCAACAAGGATACTTGCCCTGCTTCAGGATTTCGTTAGCCCTGGGATTCCAGCAAATCCCAGAGAACCAGAAAAGACTTTGCACATTCACAGAAGGATTGGACTGGGGCTATTTATTTGGCAATTTGCAAATGGACTACATTTTAAAGAACAATCTTCTGGGTTTTTTGGCACCTTTCTGGACATTATCCTCTATTTCTCTACCCGTGAGTGTAATTATTAAGTTATTCTGCAGTTGTCGTGTGTTTGCCTATCAAGGGAATAAATCTCAGTTTATTTTGCTCAACCTGTTCTGCTCAATCAGGACCCACGAAATATAAATGTGTTATTAAGCGCATCTCCCGTGACACACACAAGATATTTTGCTTATACTGCACTGGACAATACCTACTATACCCGAGTGGATATGTGAATGAGTCGGCATTCAAGGAAGCAACTTATTAATAAGAAAATATGCATCTGAGGCTTACTAATTCTTATTAGGAATTTATGACTTAAATAAAACTTTTGTGGAGTGAGACCCTTTTCTTGTGTGTGTGTGTCGACGAATTATGCAGAAAGATTCTCGCCACACTGTGGCGAAAATGGGGGTAATCAGCGCATTAATAAAGGCAGTGGGCTCAGCTGGTTACCCCTATTTCGCGTTGGGGGTGAAGGGGTTAATTCTATATGCATGGCTGTCCCCATTTTGGAGGCTAATCTCTACCTGCAGTGAAGTGCCTTTCTGTTGCTGTTTTAAAATGTACAGGCCGGATGCTATTTTTTTGTCTGCCTGCCTTTGTAAGGCAGTAAGGACCAAATGTTATGCATACAGGAGCCCCCTGTTGGGATGAAAGATCCCAGATTCGTAAAGTGTCACTTAATCAGGATGTTTATGAGTAGCAGGTCCTGTTACTCCTCCTGGATATTTCACACCTCGGGACCCAAACTCCAGACATGGCGTCCCCAGAAATGAGTGGGCCCTTTTTACTTAGCAGTGCTACCAAGCTGCTTACTGAGCATGCTCAGAGATACCTGAGCTGGCTGTAGGACTGGCCATGTGACCTGGCAGGTTCTGATAGGAGGAAGATAATTCCTTGCCAATGGGATGAGGCTAATGTATCACTTCACAGGCCCTTGTCCTTAAAAAGGCCTGTACCCCTCATTCCTGTGTGATTCCTGTGTTATTGCTGTTGCTGTTACCTGATTTCTTCAAGCGGATAAGACCTAAGTACAGCGGCTACGATTCCAGAACGCAAGGGGTTAAAAACATCGCAACAAGGATACTTGCCCTGCTTCAGGATTTCGTTAGCCCTGGGGATTCCAGCAAATCCCAAAGAACCAGAAAAGACTTTGCACATTCACAGAAGGATTGGACTGGGGCTATTTATTTGGCAATTTGCAAATGGACTACATTTTAAAGAACAATCTTCTGGGTTTTTTGGCACCTTTCTGGACATTATCCTCTATTTCTCTACCCGTGAGTGTAATTATTAAGTTATTCTGCAGTTGTCGTGTGTTTGCCTATCAAGGGAATAAATCTCAGTTTATTTTGCTCAACCTGTTCTGCTCAATCAGGACCCACGAAATATAAATGTGTTATTAAGCGCATCTCCCGTGACACACACAAGAAAAGGGTCTCACTCCACAAAAGTTTTATTTAAGTCATAAATTCCTAATAAGAATTAGTAAGCCTCAGATGCATATTTTCTTATTAATAAGTTGCTTCCTTGAATGCCGACTCATTCACATATCCACTCGGGTATAGTAGGTATTGTCCAGTGCAGTATAAGCAAAGGCGCAGCGATGAATGAATAAAGTAGATTTGCAGAACTTTATTTCTGTACTTAAAGCTCAGAGATACTGTACAAGCAGGAGGGAAACTGCGACATGGTCACTCTCTCACCAAGTCACTGACCAACATTACCTCTGATACACTGTATACAGTGTAACTCCTCCTCTTACTGACTAACAAGACTACACTTGTCTTTCTGGTATTTTCTATACTGCTTTCCTTTAGCAAGGCTTCCATGTGTTAATATGGGTTATATTGTATCTTTCCTTTCGATCCACCAAGGCTTCCATGTGTTAATTCTTGCCGCCGCCCCCCCCCCCCCCCCCTTTAAATGTCAGCCCATTGTTTTAACATTATCAGTCAGTAGGGGTCATTACAATTAGATGTGGTTGCAGCCTTTTGGTCAGCTGTGATGTCATAAGCGGGTTAAAATGTACATACAGTGTATGTATATACTACATACCACAACCCAATACATATTACACTGCATGCTTAATCAATGAATGCCTATCCACAATAACAAGACTCGTTTTTGATAGTATTGTAGAAATGTAATACAATAAACTACAGTCATTGTTAGAAATACAATTATATTACAATGTATGAACGAGAATTTATACCAAGAAAATTGCATGAGAATACGTTGCAAGATTTAGATTTCTAATGTAGCAAACGATGGAATTCTATTGAAGGTTTGATGCATAACAGAGGTTAGAGGTCGGCTTAAGGATAGGATTTCAAGGCCTAATATGAAATGAGAGTCTCAAGTAGTTTGGAGTTTGTTACAGAGAAGCCACGAGGAGAAAGGGGGTGCATGTTTTCATCATGGATTGAACTTTCATCTGTAAGTAACACTAACAATTAACTATAACTGTCTGCTGAACAACAATCTTCTGAAGTTTTGGAATCTTTCTGAACAAGAAATAATAAGTGGAATTATTTAACAGTCACGTCATACATTTTTATTTTTGCTACTTGCATGGCCTTTCACGACGTGTTTTATTTAAAAAATACCAGTTATCAATGGCACATTCTGGTTCGTACAAATCAATTGCCGGTCCATTAATGGATATTGTCATGAGATTATCCAAGGTAGAGGTCTGTAGCGGGCTCCTGCTCTTGGATTTAATTAAGTTCATGGCGGCAAAACCCTTTTTGCATGATGTTGTCGAAGTTGGAAGGACAGCGATTATCGATAGCAACTTAAAGAAAAACGGAAACCTCTCTCTGTGCGATTCGGTTTTCAGAATATCCTCCAGCTTCAAATGCTTACATAAAACCTTCACTTCATACCATTCATTCAGAATCGCTTCTGTAACCGTCTCAAGCGAATCTTTCGATATCAAG